>NC_077228.1:39495349-39695349 GCF_027887165.1 Monodelphis domestica | reverse complement strand
TTTTTCTGATTCAAACTTACTAAAGGGATTAAGTCGACCCAGCAGTGTTTTTAGAATGGATTGTCCTTTGGAAAATGTCTACAGTGATTGGTAGATGTAAGGACTTAGGGGAGGTGACATAGGAGAAAAACCCCTATATAAGAAAAAGCAGAATCTCTTGAGAGGACAATCCTTTTGGAGAAAGGTCTTATGAGGATCGCTTGGGAAGAATCTCTTGAGAGAGGCTCTGGAGAAGGGAAGCTCTTGGAGGACAATCTCTAAGGAGGTCTCGCTGGAGCTCCTCTGAGGGGACTCTGTCCCTCTGGAGGCTCTGGAGAGAGGCCCTTTGAAACAGTCTCTGGCTGGATCTCTCTTTGAGGAGGACTCTGGCTGGAACTCTCTCTGGTAAAGTCAGCTGAGATGGAGCTGGCCTGGTGTCACTAGAATCCTTGCTTAGACAGACCTTGTGGTGAGTGATAAAAGACTGACTGACTGATCTCTCTCTCTTAAGACTCAGGTCTAGGCCATGTTGGCTTAAGGCCCTTCATACTTATTTCCTTTTTCTCTCTTTTCTTTAATTCCACATTTGTATTATTAATTAAATTCTCTATAAAACCCAGTTGACTTGGGTATATTCATAATTGGGAATATTTCCCTGGTGACCATCTTATATTTGATTTAAAACAAGACACTGTAGTGAAACATATTTTCTGCGGTCACAAATTTACTCACCCACTCTTATATCTATCACAATTTATATCTTCCACTATTTTACTCACTACAGTTTACAACCTCAACCATTTTAAATATAACAGTTTATGGCTACAACTATTTTAACTCTTACACTCAGCATGAGTTCACATTTGGCAATTTAGCATAACACTGACTCATATAAAGCTTGCAATCCACTAAAACCTAGAGGTCTTTGTCAAAAAGTGTTATTTATATCATCCCATCCTATACTTATATAATTGACATGATATTCTAAACCCAAGTGTAGGACTTTGCATTTATCTCCTTTATATATTAATCTTCTTTGAACCATATATATTTTATCTTTTCGTTAAATCTCATTAATCTAACACAAATGCACACACACACACACAGATCTTTGGGGAATCTGACTCTGTCATCCATTGTGTTATCTGTTATTCCCAGTTTTGTATATTCTGAAAGTGTAATAGATAAGTTAACAATGCCTTCATCAGGGTAACTAGGGGGGTTCAGGGGATAGAGAGTCAGGCTTAGAGACAGGAGATACTGGCTTCAAATCTGGTCTCAGACACTTCCTAGATGTGTGATCTTGGGGAAGTCACTTAACCCCACTTGCCTAGTCCTTACTACTCTTCTGCTTTGGAACCAATACTTAATCTGTAAGACAGAAGGTAAGAGTTGTTTTAAAAAGGAAATTGCCTTCATTCAAGTCACTGATAAAAAAATTCTACCTTAGCACAAGGCAGAGATTCCTGTAGCATTCCACTAGAGAGCATCCTCAAAATTGACACATGTATTAATAATTACATTTTGAGTCTAGTTATTCAACCAATTTCAGATTCTCCTAACTGTACTCTCATCTAGGCCATATCTCTTCATCTTTTCCATTAGAATAACATGAAAGATATTGTCCTTTTCTTCATTTTCATCTTCTTCATTGAAAAGGGTTGTCATTGCTATCTCAATTCTCTCTTTCAGATACTAATTTCCTCCCTTGACTTTAATGACATTGTTCTCTTTTAGTTTTCCTTCTACTTCTCTGACTACCCTTTATCAATCCTGTTTGCTGGCCTATTACCCATATTTTAATCAATACCCTATATTTTCATCTATTTTGAGTCAGAAGATCCTTCTCCTTGGTAAAGAAAACAGAATAAAAACAAGAGTTCAATAATTTTACCTTGGTGGCTTCATATCCCTCCAAGACTGACTTGCCCTATAGAATTTTTATCATGAGATTCTATCAACCTTTTCTCTGTTCACTTAAAAATCTGCTCTCTAAAAATGAAAAGTTTATGTGTTTTACTCTGCTACACTTTCTTTTTCTTCTGTATTATGAACTGAAGAGTAACTTCCTCACAAGGTTCCCGTCATATCAACTTCATCAACATGTTTGGGACCTATTTCTCAAATTCTTCATCTATTTCTTCCTTATTTCTCTGTGGTTTCTAGTATACTTCCATAAATATATTATTTCTGTTTCTTCCATCACTGACCTTCACCCAAATGTATTCATCATGCCGATACCCTCTGCACCCAAGAGCTCTTTATTTAAGTATGCCTTTAAAAAAAAAAATCACAACCTGAATTCAGTAGTTGATTATTGTTGTTGTTGTTTTAAATTTATTTTAATAACTAGATTTCAATAGAATTTATTTCCTTCATATTCTTATATTTTTTATTTTGTGAATTTAAAAACATAATTCCAACAAGGGGTCCATAAGGCTTCACCGGCATATCAAAAGAGTCCATGACATTAATAAGATTAAGATCTCTTGCTCAATGGGAAAGGTCACATGTTGATTACAGTTACAAATAGTCCATGGTGCTCCCTTTTCTTTCTCTTCTCTGTTTGGCCATTCTTCCATCCTGCCACCTTCCAGACCCAGATTTGGATTCCTCTCCACCTATCCAGATTGTTTTTCATTTTTTGTTTTCCCATTGAAGCACTTCTTCCATCATTTCAAGGAACTATTCATTCTCTCTGATAATCCAGAAAGACGCATTCCCCCAGGCCATTCACTTAGTAGAGAGAACCACCTGAACTTTAAACATATCTAGCTGTTATTTGCCCCTAGCCAAAACACAAAAATAGTACATTCTCTTTTAGGTCATTGCAAAATACAGTTTGCCCTCCATACTTGCCTGATGCAAGATTCTCTGTCCTCTTTCATTCATATTGGTGCTCTGGTGAGTAATCAACATGGCAAACTGTTGTGGCAAACTGCCTGTTAGCTTCATTTGTTCAGCCCACTGGGAGCCCAGTAGCTAATGGCTCTTGAGTAAAATCTCATTTATAGAAGACTTCCTGTCTTTTTAAAAAATATGATGCTGGCTTGCCCAACTACCTTTGATCATTAATAATCAGACTCCAATTAAGACCCTGATATAAACAGAAGCTGCCTTTAGGGGATGTCTGTAAAAAATGATACCCTTTTGAACCCAGTTGGGACATTAAAAATACACGGTTTTGCCCTTTAGGTTAGCTAACACACCTGCACCCTTTATTTTCTCTTAGCAACTGAACCTAACATGATCTAAGACTTCTGTGAACTTGTAAGATTCAGTCAGTCTTTCTCATTCCATCAACAAGTCAACAAGTATGGATTTAAGCATCTCCTGACTTGTACCGTGCCGGGTACCAGAGATACAAAGTCAAAAAATGAACCAATATCTGCCCTTCAGAAGCTTACATTCTATTGGGGGAGACAATAAGTACACAAGCAAGGGTGACCTGGAGGAATTGCTTGTCTGAGCTAGTAATGCCTGGAGCACTTACCTTTCTGTCTGTCCTTTCCCAGCCATGAAATTTAAACCAGGCTCAGTCTTGGGGAGTCCAGGCTCTCATGAGAGGAGTGGGGGGGGGAGTTCCCTTTTCCCAAACTCATTGGCTTGTAAAGTGCTCTACTCCAGAATCCTGGGGATTTTTTCAACTCTAGTAAATAAGATTATGGTTCACATAAGGGCTTCCCTCACAAGGAAGCAGTAAAAAGATACACTCAGGTTGAAAAAAGGTTAAGTATGAAACAGGGAATTTATTCTTACACACAAGGCTAACCATTAATAAAAAAAATACCTAATAAGAACATAGTAACAAAATAAAATTCAGGAATTTAACTTAGAACTACTAACTTATAACTAACTATATATATTTTTAAACCTTTATCTTCTGTCTTAGAATCAATACTGTTTGTTCATTCTAAGGTAGAAGAGCAATAAGGGCAGGCAATGGCGGTTAAGGAACTTGCCCAGAGTCACACAGCTAGGAAGAGTCTGAATGCAGATTTGAACCCAGGACTTCCTGTCTCAAGACCTGACTCTCAATCCACTGAGCCACCTACACATATACAGAGGTGTTAATATTTAAACCTAATGAATTTTTGTAAATGAAATTAAAATTTTGAAAAACTTCTAAGCATGCATTTTGCATTTTAATCAATCAGTTAATAAACTAGCATTTATTAAGTGAATAAGCATGTTCATTAAGCATTTTTATGTGCCACGTACTGTGTTCAGCAGTGGAACACTAATTTGAACCCTTTTATTTCTGCTCCTACAAACTGAGCCTTCTCCAACTTTTATGATTGGTGACTGTTCTAAAAAGTAATTTCAGACATTGTTGTCCCTGTATAAGATTTTGCTGTCACAATCACACAGCTCTGGAACTTTCAAACTCATCATGTCATCTTCTGGACACGCCCATCTCAAAGTTGCTGCTCAGTCATTTACTCTGTAAATGCAACATAAAAGAGATGGCCTGCAACTCAGGATGACCTAGGCAAGAGGTGTGTGCACGGCTGCATGTTGGCATGGTGAAACATATGAACAATCAATCATTCCTCCCCCCACCTAACTCTCAGGGAAACAGCCCTTACCCACTTGCAGACAGAAAAGTAGAAAATGATGATGTTCTAAACAGATCTTTTTTGTTTATCTATTGAGCTCAGTGGGGAAAGTGTTGGACTGGGAATGGGCAAGATGTGATTTCAAATTCTGAATGAGAAAATGATACCTGTGTGACCCAAGTTAAGTCATTTAACATCTCTCCGCCTTAGTTTTCTAATCCATAAAATGAGAATGATAATAATAACATATATCTCATTGGCTTATAGATAGATAGATAGATCGATAGATAGATAGACAGACAGACAGACAGACAGACAGACAGACAGACAGACAGACAGATAGATAGATAGATAGATAGATAGATAGATAGATAGATAGACAGATAGATGGATGGTTAGAGAGAGAGAGAGATAGATGGATAGATGAATGGATAGATAGATAGATAGATAGATAGATAGACAGACAGACAGACAGACAGACAGACAGACAGACAGATAGATAGATAGATAGATAGATAGATAGATAGATAGATAGATAGATAAAAAGAGAGCACATTGCAAAACAAAACAATCTATAAATACTATTATAATTATTAGCTCCTCGGTTTCAATAGTTGGAGATTTCTTCATCATTTCAGAGTGTGAACTTTGGAGCACTGAGTTATACCTGGCTAGAAGCCATCCCCAAAGGTCCCAGTTGACTAAGAACAGGAAGAATGACACTAAGCGTGTTTTAAGCAAGGTGGAAAGGGAGAACATGTCCTACTACATAAGGAAAAATAAAATATATTCAGCTATAATCACAACTATCCATTTGTGCTTTCAAGTTTACTCTGATTTTTTTTTTTACTGAATTTTTTTCCTCACTAAATTGGGGAATAGGGACCTACCAGTAATTTGGGGAAAAGAGATTTAGCATCTGGGATAATCAGGAAAGGTCAAATGGAGGAGGAATACTTAAGCTGATTTTCCAGGAAACTAAGGCTTTAAATTCCAAAGGAAGGAGTTTGTATTTGATCTTAGAGATAATAGGGAGCCACTAGAATTTAATAGGCAAAAAAGATAGCACTCCCAGGCTTTTCACCTTCTCTGGTTGGCTGCAGGTCAGTCTTTCTGTACAGGTATCTCTATAAGGTTCAGACCATAATGAAACAACCAAGGCTGGGTTTCTGATGAGAGTATCTTTTAAAATTCTACTCTATCACCCTTGGGCATATTTAAAAGCTCCATATATGCAGAAGTAGACTTTTATTTGGGAGCAATCATTTGTAGAGAGGGAATGATTGAAATGATTGAAACTGGTTTCAAGCTGCCAAGGGGAGAGTAGTGTCAAAAATAGAAAAAAGCCAAGGACTCAGCCTTAGAGGAGGCCCACATTTGGAATGGGGCAGAGAATGGAAAGATAAGGTCACAGTCATGAAGTCTAGGAAGGCATAAAAGGAGTGACTGAAGATTTAGGGGCATAAAAATAATTCACTGTTATGGAATCCCAAGAAGGAATGAGTCCCTAAAACAGAAGTGGTGGTAGACAATGTTGTTGTTCATATGTTGTGGGTGCATCAATGACTCTTCATGACCTCACTTGGAGTTTTCTTGGCAAAGATACTCAAATGGTTTGCCATTTCCTTTTCCAGATGATTTCATATGGAGGCAAAGAGGAATAAGCAATTTGCCCAAGGTCATACAGCTAGAAAGTGTCTGAGGCTGGATTCAAATAAAGGTCTTCCTGACTCTGGGCCTCATGTTCTATCCACTGTGCCACCAAGGGGCTCAGGTTGACCACATCAAACACTACAAAAAACATCAAGGAGAATTAAGTACTGAAAAAATTGCCATAGGGGGTTCAGTGTATTGAGTGCCAGGCTCAGAAACAGAAGGTCCTGGGTTCAAATATGGCCTCAGACTTCCTAGTTGTGTGACCCTGGGCAAGTCACCTAACCCCCATTGCCTAGCCCTTACTGCTCTTCTGCCTTAGAACCAGTACCCAGTATTGATTCTAAGATGGAAGGTAAGGGTTTAGAAAATAAAAAAATAAAAAAGGGCCAAAGATTTGGTCACAAGGAGACAGCAGCCCTTAAGGGTAGGACCACATCTAACCCACCACCAAGTCCTTGCTGAACCTACTTCCATGTTTCTTGTATTGGACCCATTTCCCTATTCACAGTGCCACTATTCTGTTTCAAACCTTCATTTCTCCTGTTTAGTTCGCATTGATATAGCCCCTTGAAGGTTTGCAAAACATTTTGTATATGTTAACTCATTGGATCCTCACAACACAGATAATAGTTTACTTAGTCACACAGGTAGGAAGTGTCCTGGGTAGGACTCCAAGATCCATGCTCTATCTTAGGTACCTACATGCCTTCTTTTTTCACCTTTTTTTCTTTTTAAACTCCTTTCTTCTGTCTTAGAATCAATACTAAGTATTAATTTCATGCCTCAAGAGTGGTAATGGGGTAGTCAATTGGAGTTAAGTGACTTCCCCAAGGTAACACAGCTAGAAAGTATGAGGCCAAATTTGATCCCAGGACCTCCCATCTCCAGGCCTTGATCTCTGTCCAATGAACCACCTAATTGACTTCCAAACTGATCTTTCTGCTTTTTAGACCCTTTACTCTCCAGTTCATCATTCACACAAGTGTAAAATGCATCTTCCCGATAACCAGGTCTGACCATGTCCCTCCAGTTGAATGAATGAATGAATGAATGAATGAATGAATGAATGAATGAAATGAACAAATGAAAGAATGATTTTAAAGTATTTATTAAGTGAAAAGTACATTATTATGTGCAAAGTATTGTGCTAGTCCCTTAGTGAAGTAGTTCTGGCTCTCAAGAAACTCACCTTCTAATAGGGAAGACAGCACACATTTATGGAGTTTCTCTGGTGCCCACTATCTAAAGGACATATCTATTATATCTGGTCACTTTGCCCATGGTTCTCTGGGATCCTGAGAAGGATTAGGGATGGAGTCCTCTCCTTTCTTCCATTGGCTAGAACCCCCACTGATGTGTTTTCCTCTCTTCTGATTTTTAAGAGGCACTATGATTAACAAACAAGTTCTACTTAATCATTTAACATCAGATTTACTTTTACAAAGTAATGTTTACTACAGTGTTATAACAGAAGGAAACATGCAAGCATTTACCCAAACACCTGAGGGGCATAATCCATACCCCACCCACTGGAGTGGGAAGAAGGAAAGGGGATTCGATTTGCAGCTTAATTCATTTCTTAAATAACATTTATCTCATAAAGTTCAAGTCCAAAGTCTCATTGAGCTGGTAGCCTGAGTCATTGATCTTCAAGACATTTCTGCTGGAGTCAGTACAACATTGGACCTATAATCCTAGCCTCCATGCTACTTATGGCATGAGATTCCAGGCTGAGAACTTCTTTCCTTCCTCCTAGAACTGGAAAGAGCAAATAAAAGAAACCAAGAGTCCAAGTCCATTTCCTAGGGATGGAAGGGTGTGTCAGATGGCCTATAGGGTGAAGCAAATGACTCTCAGACCCTTTTCTCTTATCATTTATATCACCTGCTATAAATGAATGAGTCCTTCACTCATAAATTCAAATAGCAAAAAAAAAAATGTGTAGTCAGTTTAAAGATACCTACAATTTTAAATTTGTAGAACGATGGAAAAGGTGTGCTCCCAATCACAAGGTAGGCCAACACAGTATAGGCACACATGTACCATTTCTGAAGTATCCTAGGAGCAAATTCCAAGCATTTTCTATGTGGGTAACACCATTTGACATGGCCTGGGCATGATCTCCCCACTGCATAGGTTTCAACTGCAAGAAGGAAGGGTTCCATGGTCCTTAAGCTATCTCCACAAAGCATACATCTTCTTTAATATAATTTCCATTGATAATCAAATCTGTTTCTGATGTAGAAACATTTGACAGTGCCAAGCACTTTGATAGTAAGAACTTTTCAGCTCTTAGTAGCTGTGGCTACTGAGGAGACAGGGGTTGCAGTACCACCTACAGAAGTAGATTCTAGGTCACATCTTCCCAAGGATTATTTCCTGAGATGATGATTGAGGGAGCTAGGCTAGAAGCAAGACTAGAGGTGTAAAAAATGCTATTTCCACTAGGTCCCTATTGTCATTAGGATAAAATAATAATTCCTTAGGTCAGCATTTTAGGTTCTTTACAATCTGATTCCAACTTACCCAGTTTCATACTAGCCTCTTACATTGGACAACAAGATAGTTAATAGCAGTAACAAGCATTTATTAAGTATCTACTATGTACCAGGTACTGTGCTAAGTCCTGGGTATGCAGAGAAAGGCTAAAACAATCCCTGTGCCCTCAAGGAGCTTACAATCTAATTCATTCTATATTTTAGCCAATCCCAAGTATTATTTGTAGGCTGTACTCTCTGGTACAATCTCCCAGAACCAGACCTATTCATCAGTGCCTTGGGGCTCTAAAACACTATGAGGGGTTGAAGGATTTTCTTTTCTCTATTGCTATCAGCTTTAGTTCCCACCGTTACTGTTAGGTGCTAGTAACTAATTTCTTGGTTCTATTTAATCACTTAACATCAATAAACTTTTACAAAGAGAAATACTGTTGATTTTTGATGATCTATTTTGTAGTCTGCAACTTTGCTGAAGCTATTGTCTCAATTAGTATCTTTAGTGATTACCTTGGATTTTCCAAGTATGAGATCATATAGTATCTGCACCTAGGAATAGTTTTATCTACTTTTTATCTATCTTTATGCCTTTACTTTCTTTCTCTTATTTTATTACTATTGCTAGTAATTACAGAACTATATCAAATAACAGAAAGTGGACAGCCCAAGAAGCAACAGTTGAAAGGGAAATTCCATCGAACATAATGACAAAATGCACAAAATATCTGAAACCAATCCCCAAAAGCTCACAGAAGATATTTAGATAGATGCAGTTACAAAGTATTCCTTAAAGAAATAAAGAATAATTTAAATACATGAGGAGGAATGTGTTGCTTATAAGTAGACTGTTAGGCTGTGCCAATATGATAAAAATGACAATATTATCAAAATCAATTTACACTTTTAATGCTAAACCAATCAAATTACTAAGAGGTTACTTTCTAGAACATGGTAAAGTAATAAATTCATTAATAAAAACAAAAGATTTAGAATGTCAATGGAAAAGAAATAGGGATGAATGGATACTAATATTTCTAAACTTTAAATTATATTATAAAGCAGAAGTCATTAAAACTACTTAACAATGGCTAAAAAATAGAGAGGTAGATCAATGAAAAAAACTATACAAGGGAGGACGGAAACACTAGACCTCAATAACCAAGTATTTGATGAATTGAAAAACATAAATTACCTTGTAAAATGTTCTTTATTTGGGGAAAACTACTTGGAAAATTGGAAAAATAGTCAAAGAAATTAGGCTTAAGACCCAACACCCTATACCATAATCCATAATTTATCCTCAATGAGTTTACAACTTTAATATCAATGACCACACTAAAAAAATGAGAAGAGAAACAGATCAAATACTTCTCACAAGTATGTGAAAAATATTTATTCTCAACTAGACAAGAGATAGAGGTAGTGACAAAAGACAAAATAGATAACTTTGATGCGTTGAAACTGAAAATTTGTTCACAGAAAATATTAATACATTTAGAATAATAAGAAAATGACCAAACAGGGGAAAAATCTCAATATCAAATTATTCTGATGAGGGTTTGGTATCCATAGCCATTTTCCAATAGATAAGTGATCAAAGAATATAAAGAAATAGTTCTTAAATAAAGAATTGTAAAATATTCACAGATACATGAAAAATAACCCAAATCAATAATAACAGAGAAATGCAAATCAAAACAGTCCTAAGCTTTTAACTCATACTCTTATAATTGACCAAAAAAAAAATAAGACTCCAAAAATGCCAATAGTCAATGCTGGAGAGGGAAAAATAGGCATGTTAATACATCGTTGGTGGAGCTGTGAAGTAGTATCAACATTTTGGAAAGTAACGAGATGAGGCAAAGGAAATAACTAAAAAGTCTGTATCCTTTGAAGCAGAGATATCATAACAGGGTTTATACCCCAAGGAAACCATAGCTAAGAAGAAAGTCCCCATATATATCAAAGTATTTCTAGCAGCACCTTTTGGGATTGTAAAGAATCAGAAACAAAGTATATCATCATTGACTGGGCAATGGCCAAACAAATTGTGATACATGGATGCAATGGAATATCACTGTGCTGTAAGAAATGATGGATGTGATAGATATCAAACAGCATGAAAAAATCTATATCAATTGATGCAGGGTGAAGTAAGCAGAGACAGAAAATAATATGTACAGTAACCACAACAATGTAAAGAATGAGTACACACCAAAAAAAGGGAAAAAGCGAACATAAATTTTTAAAGATCAAGCATTACTTGAATAAATTCCAATCCATTCCTTTGTAGAGGAGGAAAGTGCACAGCTATTACATATTGTATGTGTTTTTGTACTTTTTCAATGCTTTAATCATTCCTACTGATTTTTTTCCTCTTTAAAAACACTATTATATGGGATAGCTCTCTGGGAGGGGGAGAGGCAAAAATATTAGAAATCATTTTGATAGTGTTAAAAACAGAAAACATCAATCAAAAACATTTTTTAAGTTTACAACATTGATAGCCCTACATCATTCACTTTGGGTCTCTACTATGTGATCCAGATTAGAAACATCTGATTTTTGTTTGTTGGTTGCTTTCCTTCCTACTCAAAGAGGACTAAAATGCCATCACTGGCAATATCTTTTGACTTCTGTATAAATTGGATTTAAGTAAAGCAGAAATGCACAAAGTTATTGGCCTCATTCTCTCTTCCAGAGTCATCAAAGTCCAATGGCAAAACAATTCAAAATGACTGGTGATGGCTCAGGATACAATGGATGACCTTGGCATCTTTGCTCTAAAAAGCTCCACAGTACCCTCATGGCCATTGGTACGAATCATTTTCATCTGCCAATTCCATGAGGGGAAGTCTTCACATGACTGAGGTAGACACCCCACCCCAACTGAACAGCAGATTTAAGGCCTGTTAGTTATCCTCAACCTAGCTTAGTCCAAGGTCTGCCAAGATGGTTTACCAGAGTGTGGCCATTGCACATGCTACAGCTTCTCAAAGCCAAAAGTGAGATATGGGAGGCAGGTAGACACTAGAGGAGGGTGAGCAGACTTCAAAAGGGCTCAACAAGCTCTCACCCCAGAGGTATTAGTCTTTTCCGATCATCTCAGGAATAGCTATAGATATAGACATAATACTCAGCTCCTTATAGTGTTATATTAAAACTGAGAGTCTGGCATAGACAATAATTTTATTTAATCAGAAAGGAATAGAGGAGAAGGATTAAAGAGAGCCAGTGGAGGCAGATTACTTTGAGAAGTACCCTAATCTAGCCTCTCCATTACATTTGCTATTTTGTAGTAGTCACGTGGGGCTCCCAGTTAGCACCAACATGGAAGTCAAGAGACTAAAATCTGGTCTTTCCTCAGTTTATCAAACTTTTTCTCCACCCACTGACTCTCACATGTCATGCCTTGTGAGCCAGCTGTCACTCTTTCTCCCTTTGATTGGGCCACCCAGGGGACATCCAGCCTGCCTCCATTTCCTGCTGACAATGGAAGGCACCAGTTTTGATTCTATCCTTGGGATCAAAGTAAATAATTTCCTTCACACATATAGTCTACTGTAAGCCACTATCTATCTTCCTCACAGGAAAGAGAGGATTCTTATAAAGGGAATCTGCTACAATGAAGTATGCTATCTCTATAACTAGAGAAGAAATATCTTTTATCCCCTAGGGGACCCAGTATCATATGATCTTATTTACAGGGGGTGGTTCAAGTAACCCTAAAGATTTCCATTTGTCCCTACCCACAGGGATATGCCTAAAGTCTATTTAAATATGGAACCTATGTCACCCTTTCCCTACATGGTCTGCTCTCTGTAGCCTTTCCTGAGAGATCCAAATGGGGTAGGCTTGGGTAAAGCTAAAGGACAACTAGTACTCCAGTGTTTAATTTCTCTGCCCTGTTTAACTAAAATCCCTATGGGCTAGTCATTAATTGCTTTCTTTTCATCCCTAGGTGTCAGAAGCCATACCCAAATCTCCTTTTTAGGGATGGTGTCATCCTCCTCTGCCCCTCCTAGCAGAGCAGAGGCAGATACTGCTGAGCCCCACTTATCAGAAATCTTATGTGCATTGACAACAGTTTTGACCCATCACCACTCTTCTTACCTTCTGCTCAAATTTCATCAATTGATCAATCGTACCTGAATAGTGATATGGTTCTGCAGACCCAAAGCTAAGATCTAAAGCTATTCTGGTGGGGGTTGCACCTAGGAAGGGGCTCCATCCTGAAGTTGTAACCTAACTGTTCCCCAGACTGGCTAGACAGCCTGAGGTAAGCCTTGGAAGTGGAGGAGGAAAGGAATGCATAAATCCAATCTATCAAACCCATTTCCTTTCAAACTTTATTCTCTTTCTTTCATATCCTCTCTGTAAGCTGACTTCTAGAAGAATTCATCTTTACAAAGCAAAGAAGGAATAACTAACCTCCTATCTCAAAGGGACCTGCCTAAAAAGGGACAAGGAATATACCCCTTCTGGAGGATCTAACAAATTTAGATGGATCTGAAAAAGCTGGCCTTCAGAGAGTTCCTACAGACGAGGGAAATCCAAAGCAGAGAGCCTCTCAGCATAGGCTCTCTTGAACCAAACATTGGAAAACCTGCTCCAGAGAATCCTCTAGCTTCTGTTTGAAACTTCTACAATCACCTTAGCTCCTTGGTAGAGAGTGTCCACTCATAGACTACTCCCTCTAGGTAGGGAGTCAGAGTCCTCCTTCCACCAGTAAGCAGTGGTAGGATAAGGGCTTAACCCACAGCAGTAGGAGTACTCCAGTCTCTGTCCCTAGTCTATTTTCTTTCTCCAGTTCCATGACTCCATTCTCAGTAGGAATCAGAACCTCTGGGTCAAAGACCAGAGGGTGATCTTCTAGTTATGGTTCCTATCTTCATCTGCAACAGGAAAAATCACATGACTTACAAAGTCATCAGCTCCATCAGTTGTCCCTCTGCTTTCATTGTATGGTCCCTGAAAGCTGAAAGCTCTCTATCTAGCTGCTAACTGTGCTGGCCCAGATTACTTTCAGTCTGACTAGGATGGCAATCCAATTTATGTAGAACAACAGCTGAGGAATGTTGGCCTTTGTTCTCTATTTATCCTTTTGGGCAGCCTCCTCTAGCACCCACAGAGCTAATCCATCTGCCAGAGAGGGAGGCCAGTCCCTAAGAAAGGGCTCCCCATACAACATCAGGAAGGCACTGGCAACAGGGATGCAGGCAATGTCTCACCATGAGAGTGGGTTAACCTCCTCTTCTGTATTTGTAAGCCTTTTCCCCTAACTTAACCATGATGTGAGTCACAAGGTCATCTTGTCCCCAACTGCCCATTCTGCCAAATGTCGTAGGCATGGTTCGAACTGGCTGCCTTCAAGTTAGCTATTGGGACAAAATGAGGTGCTGGCAGGTCACTGAATATTTAATATTAAAAATGGAGGTTTATATTGCCCTTACAGAGCAAGAATATATACTTAGTTTCTCTGAGTGCCTCCATCTGGAAATACATCTGGTTAGTTAGCATTCAGAGTTTGGCAATTCTCCTGGTCAAGAGCATCCATAAGTCTGAGGGACACTGACAACATGGGACTGGGCTCTGTGTCAGAAAATCCCGAGTTCTATCACAAAAGGAATCTAAGAACCAGAGTAAAGCAGAACTGATAATATCTAAAAGGTCCGGACCAAGGTTGACAGGAATTTTGAATCTCTCTACAACCAATCAGAGAGTTTCCTCTTCATTACACAATTATCTGGCTGGAACCAGTTTATAGAACATATGCTTTCATAGATTCTCTAAAGCACTTACCTTATATATCATTATGACTCTTCGGGAAGTGGGCACCCACCCTCTTCATGGGGACAGCCTCTTCTGAAGCACTCTAAGCATGTGCTAAACCCCATTATATGTATAGTACCTTATCATGATTCTCCCACCTACACCTAGAGGGGTCATCCTCTTCTTGAAATATGGTACTTCTGCATCTCTACCTACTGAAAACTTCCTCTTCCTTCAGGGTCCTTTTCAAGTGGGATCTCTTCCATAAGGCCTTCCTTAATTGGGAAAGTGATTTCCCCCTCATCAAATTGGATTGCATCATCGTTTTTATCACATTCATACTTATTTATGTATACTCTGCTCTCCCCCCATCTGTTTGTTAGCTTCTTGAGGGAAGGGACTCTTATTTTTCATCCTTGCTGGAGACTTGAATAGTCCCTGAAAAATGGAATATTCTTAATGTTTGCTGAACGTTCGTTTTTTGGTGTCTCAGAGCAAGTATCGCTTGCCTCACATATAGAATACAGTTATAGTATTCTGGTGACATCTTCTTCTTGTTGAAATATAATGTGTGGAGCTTGATCCCAGTAGCTGACCACCTCCTTAGAAAAACAAAAATTATCTACATAAAACATTAGCAAATAATACAAGATAGTACATAATTTGAATCATGTAGTATAGATTCTAAGCTTCAGAGGCAGCCAGGTGGCACAGTGAAGAGAGTGCTGGGTCTAGAGTCAAGAAGACCTGAATTCAAATCTGGTCTGAGATACTTGCCAGCTATGTAACTCCAAGCAAGTCACTTAATTTCTGTCTGCCATCTGTAAAATGAGGGAATTATACTAAATGATGTTGAGGTTCCCCCAGATCTAAGATCATTTAACTATCAGTCAGACAACAACTCTGAGCCTCAGTTCCATTATTTGTAAAATTAGAACATTGCACCAGATGTTCATTAAGATTCCTTCCTGCTCTAAATCTATATTCCAATGGTAAATCTTAAAAAAAAAAACTGAGAAGGAATACAGAAGCCTAGGAGACAATTCTCCCTTATTTACATATAATACAATCATACTAATTCACAATAATTAAAATATAAATTAGTGAAAAGTTTGAATTAGAGAAAATCTTTCTTTTTATTTTTTTTTAAACCCTTACCTTCCATCTTGGAATCTATACTGTGTATTGGTTCCAAGGCAGAAGAGTGGTAAGGGCTAAGCAATGGGGGTTAAGTGACTTGCCCAGAGTTACACAGCTGGGAAGTGCCTGAGGTCAGATTTGAACCCAGGACCTCTTGTCTCTAGGCCTGGCTCTCAATCCACTGAGCTACCCAGCTACCCCCAAACTCTCTTTTTAAATGAAGATTTACTCTTCTAAATTAATAGAAAATAAAATGAATGTATTGCCAAGCAGAATTTCCTATTGGGCTTAACTTTTTAAAATAATTCAACAATCTGTGATTTCATGATAGGGGCATGCCTTCCACCAAGACAAATCATATCTTCTCTCTGTTTTGGTAGTTATTTCATGAATTACAAATAACCAAAAAATTTCACCACCAGGTGGCCACCATCCCTGCCGTCTAAACTTAGAGTAGCAACATGGTATAGAGTTTTGAAAAAGCATTTAGTGCTTTTTAGAGCATTTAGAGCATTGAAAAAGCATAGGTGGCTCTGTGGATAGAAAGCCAGGCATGGAGATGGATGGTCCTAGGTTCAAATCTAGCCTCAAATACTTTAGTTTTCTGATCCTAGAGAAGTTATTTAAGCTAAATTTCTTAGCCCTTACTGCTCTTCTGCCTTGGAACTGGTATTCAGTATCCTAAAATGAAAGGTAAGGATTTAAAAGAAGAAAAGAAAAGAAGCAGCATTGACCTTTGTTAGAAGAACTGAACGGCTCCTTTTTTTGAAGTCTCTGGCAATTCATTCACCTTCTCCAAGTCTTGGTTTCCTTATTGGGAAAACTGGGGCAATAGTACTTGTACTACTTACCTCTGAGTAGTTTTGTGAAGACTGTGCTTGATAAATCTTTAAAATCTATATGAAAGCTTTGCACAGTGGCAGTGTTGTAGCCAATGAGGTTTAACCAAGGTGTGATTATTGCTAATTAAAATGTATATGAATATGAGCTGTTATTATTATTAACCAGATTACAAGACCCATACTTAAAAACTTCCCAGTTTCCTTACCTGCCAGACCTAGTATTCTGTTGCCACCCCTTCAAGTACTCAGGTGAGCAAGACTTCAGTATAAAATGTAAGTACTATATGAATGGATGAAAAGGCATTTATTAAGTACTACTATTGCGGGGTTACTATTACTACTACTTACTAGAACTGGGCTATATGGATGTTCAGGGATGACTAGTATCTCTGTTGCAAGGGCTTGCTGAGCCCTTTTCAGAGATGCTTATCCTCCTTTGGTATCCATCTGCCACCCAATTTTCCCTAGTGGCTCCAAGAAACTATAGTATACATAGCAGCCACAAACTGATAAATCTTCCCAGTAGTCAGCCTAACCCAGGTTAGAGGTAACCAACTCAAACCTATTAGTGAGTAAGGGTGATGTCTACTCTGAGCATGTGAAGACTTCCACTGTCAGAATAGGCTGATGAGAATAGTTTGTTCTAAGGGCTAAGAAGGAGGTGGAAGCAGGCCTTATAGAGCACTTAGATCTTGGCTAGACATGGAAGGTGCCAAGGTCATCCACTGCATCCCGGGCCATCATCAGTTATCTTGATTTTTGTCTTGTGACAGGACTTTGATGACTCTGGAAGAGACAGTGAGGCTTTGTGTAAGTCGGCTTCACTTAAATACAATTTATGCACGAGTCAAAAGATATCATTTAGTGATGTCAATTGGGTCCCTTTCAAAAACAAATAACAATAATCAATTAGCCAAGGCATTTAATAAATGTTTATTATTATTAGAGATACTTTTTATTGATAGAGATAGAAGCAGGCAAGAAATTGTGGCTATGGGAGGAAAGGGGTTATTTTATAAGGGAAATGACATTATTTTCTATTTTATTAATTTTCTCAATAGAAAAGTGCTTGAGTCTAGAGCCATATTGGTGATCCTATGGTACTCCTGCTGGAAGGGGCTGCTCTCTTCTCCCCTCTATGCATACCTGAGGACATTTCTCACATCACTCACCCCTCTGCCCAGCAGCCCAATAGGAGCACTTCCTTCCTTCCTTCTGTCTGGGTTAAGGCGAGGGGATCACATAGGGCATGAGGGTGATAGTTTTGGTACTTGGTCTCTTAAAGGTTTGCCATCACTGGACTAGAGAATAGGTGAAGTTTGCTACATCCTAGGGATGGCCTGAGCAACTAGGTGGCACAGTTGATAGAGTATGGGGCCAGTATTCATTTAGACTCATTTTCCCATGTTTAAATCTGGTCTCAGACACTTAATAGCTATTTGATCCTGGACAAGTCACTTAACCCTGTTTGCCTCAGTTTCCTTAACTGTAAATGAACTGGAGAAGGAAATGGCAAATCATTCCAGACCACTTAATGTTATCTTTGCCAAGAAAACCCAAATGGGATCCCAAAGAGTCTGAAAGGATTGAGCGATAACAAAGGGTTGGCCTAACTGATTTTATCTCTTGATTTCTTCCATAAACATCCTCTTCAAATGTCTCATTGTGGCATAGAGGTCATCCCAAGGTATCAAAGGCTTGTTAGCTTTAAACTGGTCCTATGAAGCTGTAAAGATTTTTGGATATGAGCCTAATGGCTGACTGGCAGACATTTGAGGATGAGGCTAGGTAAGTTCATAGACATTAATGACCATATTGACCATAGTAGCTCCTATTAACAGGTTATGAGAGCTTACATTGGTGAAATGAGTCCCTCCATACTAGTGACATCAGAGATCCTTCATTTATTGAAGAAATGCTCTGTGTTTTGGCTTAGAGATCTGACTCTGCCTTCTCTTGTATGACTGGTTTTGTTCCCTGTTTGATATATCTACCTTATCTTGGTTTCATTGTTCCTATTTCAAGGCTAGAGACTAGTCCAGGATCATGGATTTCCTTTGCTTGATGATTGTGTTTAGTATTCTGAACCCTTGACTGCACCCAGATTCTGACTAATTCTATTTTCAGCCCAGCTGGAAAAACTTGAGTCTCTTCTCCTGACAGTCAGCATGCAAATGATGCCATTAATGTAAGGTATTATTACTGCCTTAATAATAATTTTTGATGATAATATTATAATGACCAAACTTTGACCTCTTATTAGACTAAGCATTTGAAAATAATTTGACCTTTCATTAAGTTAACTTTCCCTTTTGAAATCTTGTTTATAGTATTAATTTATTTAAATTTTTTTTCAAAATATATTAGCAAAATTCAGCCCACACTTTATCATCATCGATTCAATTGGTGGGAAACATCGCAAAAGTGGATAAGAAAATAGAAAACATTCAAAGTAAAGACAGAATAATTTCCAGGAAGATGATATCTATCAGCAACCAAGAATTCTAAAGTAGAAATGTCCTAGTTGTTCCACAGTCATGGTGTCCAGATTTCATCAAAACTTCCTCATGCTTAAGAAAAAAAATGCCCTGAGAACTATATTTTCAGTGATCTATATGTTTATTACTGTGGATTACATAGGCAAATGTTAATCAGAGGTGGTTTCCATTTTGCCCCCTAGGCAACTCCTGGTTACCTTCCAAGGGGGTTGGGGAAAATATGTCTGCACAGGATTTAGCAGCTCATTCCAACAATATTAATCTGCTGTCAAAAATTGTTATGTATGTCAAAGACAAAAAAAGGTGTTTGTATTATTTGCCTGTCTGGTGCCCTTCATTTTTTCCAAGTAATTAAGAATGCAATTCCAAGCTAAACCCTATTAATATTTTTTCTGCAACTTTTCATATTAGCAAGGAAAAAAATAAAAGCCTCCAGTCATTACTGATTATAATATAAGTAATTGCTCTGTTAATCATCTTTCCTGACTCCTAAAAGCTTTCCCAATAATCAAGGGAAAAAATAAACTTACACAATCTAAACTTTTCAAGGTCTTTCGTCAATAAATCAATCAAAAGAAATTTATTAAGCATCTGACATATGCACAAGCACTGGGCTGAACACTATATAGAAAAGAAAAAAGGCAAGAGGACAGTCCCTGTCCTCAAAGAACTCATATTGTTTACACTTCTTAATAACTTCTATAAAGAACCATAACTCTTTTTTTATTCACCAATATAAAAACTTGAAATGAACTTGGTGATGGATTCATCAAAGTCCATGTGACTAATCTAGGTGAACATGACATGGGTTTTCTTAGAAGGTTCTAAAAGTGTGACAGCCTGATAAGCATGACTCCTGTCTTTCCTCTGCTAATCATGTTTTTCCTCCTAAACAGAGATGACTAGTTAGGTGGTGGCTTTCACCTTAACCAACTGGATTGTATGTACAAAATATTCCCTATTTGCTGTTATTACATAAGCCTTTATTTTACTTGGGTTGTTAATATGACTTTTGCACAGTACTTCCTTAATCAGCACAATTACTTATTTATTCATGACTATGTTTATAATTCACAAATTCTGAAAAGTTCTATTTTAGTGTTTACATAATTTATGTTCATATATGATATATAAAACAAATGGTATTACAAAGATTGGTATGATGTTGTGCTAGAAAAGACCCTAGAGATAATTAAGCTGAGCCTTTTTATTTTATAAAAGAAATAACTGAAGCATGAAAGACCAAATAACCTCTCCAAGACACCACAGAAATTAGTAGCAAAGGTCAGTTGTCCTGTAAATTCTAATCCAACAGCCTTTGTACTATGTTGTATTAGTATTTGATGGGTAAAGTTCTGTTCTGTGTTAGGAAAAGATATTTGGAGGGACTTTTGTGTTTGAAATGCTAATTAATATGAATTGTTTTATAAATTACATATGAGGCAGTGTGACTTAGTGGCGAAAAGTGAACAGGGAGCATATCTTGGCACCACTACTAATTAGCTGTTACTTTGGCCTATGCATAACCCCTCTGGCATCATTTTCCTCTTCTGTAAAATGAGGGGGTTGGGCTGGATGATTTCTAAATTTCCTTCTAATGGTGAAATTTTTGGCTGTCTCCTGACCCTGGAACTCTCTCATTTCTGTCTCCTGGCTTCCTTCAAGTCTCAACTAAAATCCTGGCCTCTGCAAAAAGCCTTTCCCAATCTTCCTTAATGGTAGTACCTTCTCTTTATGTATAATTTCTCATGTCATATATATATATGTATATATATATAAAATAAAATAAAATATATATATATATAAATATATATATATATAAATTTTCAGAAAAGGGAAGGTACTTTATGTGTGTGTGCATATATATTATATATATATATATATATATACACATATAAATCTTGATTATACATGGTTGTTTGCAAGTTTTCTCCCCATCTCAACACCACCCCCCACTAAACTGTGAACTCCTTGAGGGCAAGGATTGTCTTTTGTCTCTTTTTGTATCCCAGGGCATGGTGCCTGGTACTTAGTAGACACAATGTTTATTCATTGACTGGTACATAGGAGGCTCTTAGTAAATGCTAATTGACTGACTAGGATTCTAGACTCTCTATTTCAAATTTTAAAATCTATTTTTAAAAGACACATTCTCACTCAGTGAATATCATCCTTTTGGTGGACCTAGGGCAATGATGGTGACATATGGCACAGGTGCCAAATATGGTAACACTCTCCTCCCCCTCACTACCATGCCTGCTGACATTTTTTTCACATCACCTACCCCTCTACCCAGCAGCCCAATGGGAGTGCTTTCTCCCTCCCCTATGTGGGGTAAAGGAGGGCAGGCAGGGCATGCCCAGCACTCATTTGAGGAGGCAGGGGCACAGTATGTTGCCTGGGGGGTGGGCACGGTACTTGGTCTAGGGGATGGGAGGGGCCTGGCACTGTTTCTAAAAAGCTCACCATCACTGGCCTAGGATTTGGAGAATATTTGGATTTGCCCTTCTTGGTGAGTTCTACAGAGTATGCCTAGATATTTTCTGATTTCAATCCATGCGGAACTTTGGGAGCCTGCCATAAATGCCTGAGGGATTAGAATGTGTGATGATGAAGTCTTCAAAGGAGGTACCTGGACAATTCCTTCTCCAGATAATCTTCTCTTTCATAGTAGTAAGTGAGGTAAAAACTTCTGTGTGCTGCTAAGATGGGTTTTGGACAACTGGTCTTGTTAACTTTGGAAGGTCCTAAGATCCATCAGAGGTCCTATGGGTAAGTTGAGTCTATAGCAGAGACCAGAGTACTGGTAGGAGCAATGGCTAACATCAGAAGCATCTGTTAGCCTCCAATTGCCATTGTGACTTCTGGTTTCTCAGATAGAACTTCAGGATCTTCTAACTTTACAAGTTTGCTGTTTCATCTGGGGATAATTATTCTAAGATCAAGAAAAACCAAACAAAAGAAAGAGGGGTTTTGTGCACTCACAGGCACATAGTGTATGGATGGGAGACAAGAGTAGCCAGCCTTTCCATCATCATGTAGCATACAGGCCAAAAAGAAGAGAAAAAGAGATGAGCAGGCCATCCCTTCTGTATAAAAATTCAATTCTAGCTAAGTACCTCATGAATCAATTAGAAGACTTCCTTATCATACTATACCAACTCCTCAGTCACTCATGACTAGAAACCAGCTCCAAAAGTTCACTTGTCAGATTGGATCCAGGGAGGGAATATTTATACATATGCTCTACAGATTGAGCCCTCATTAATGAGTCCCCCTTTAACAATAACATATTTGTACTTCAATTGAATGTAATGGACTTCTCTATGAGTAGCAATGCAATGCTGAAGGACTTATGAGAAAGAACACTCTCCACATTCAGAGAAGATCTGTGGGAGTAGAAACACAAAAGAAAAACAACTGCTTGATCACATGGGTCAATGGGGATCTGATTGGGGTTATAAACCCTAAATGATCACCCTAGTGCAAATATCAATAATATGGAAATAGGCCTTGATCAATGACACATGTAAAACCCAGTGGAATTGTGCATCGGCTATAGAAGGGGGTTGGGAGGAGGGTAGGAAAAGAACATGATTTTTGTAATTGTGGAAAAATACTCTAAATTAATCAATTATATACAATTAAAAATAAATAAATAAATAAATAAATAAAAATAATATATTTGTACTTGTACAACATTAAAGTGTCTCCACAAATTATTTCATTTGATCACCACAAAAAACTTATTTCTTGTCTATCTTTGTCAGTCATATAAGTCAGTTTATTCCTCTATGGCCTCAATTTCCTCTTCTATAAAATAGATTTGGTTTTCCAGGGGGGCTAAATGGTCTCACACTGTAAAACCTTTGATCCTATGAAAGCAAACCACCACCTTTATTTATTTATTTTTATTAAAACCCTTACCTTCCATCTTGGAATCAAGGCAGAAGAGTGGTAAGGGCTACACCATGGGGGGGTCAAGTGACTTGCCCAGGGTCACACAGCTGGGAAGTGCCTGAGGTCAAATTTGAACCCAGGACCTCCTGTCTCTAGGCCCCACTCTCAATCCACTGAGCCACTCAGCTGCCCCTAACTATCACTTTTAAATGTAAAAACATTAGGGCTTTTTTTTTTTTCCAAAAAGCTCTCAAATAGAAAACTGTTTACAATACAAAACTGTTTCTTTGCTATTTGACATTTCTGACATCTTTTTCCCCATAATTCAAAAATTAAAGGCAATCAATCAACAAGCATTTAAGTACTGTGTGCCAACAAAGACAAAAATGAAATGATTCCTGCTTTCAAAGACCTTCTATTCTATGATGGGAAGGCATGATGGAAATACTAGTATTTCTAGAGAGCTTTAAGTTTTGTGAAGCCTTTACGGATTAATTTATTTGGTACTCTCAAGAACCCTGTGAGGTAGGTGATGTTATTCTCTTTATTTTAGAAATGAGGTTGAGAGTAGTTAAAGGACTTGTTCAGAGATACACAACTAGTGTTTGAGTCAGAACTGGCACTCAGGCCAAGCACTCTACCCACAAGTCCACTCTACCCTCCAAGTCCAGCACTCTACCCACAGTGCCAAACACACACACACACAGATCCATTAGAGGTTTCTAAAAAGTCTTAATGTTTTAAACTGGACTAAGACTTTTGGAACACTATGCATAACACACATGTCATGTTTCATATATAAACAAGATTATATAGGCATATATGTATATCTATATAAAAAACACAAAATTAATAAAAAGTAATACTATGAAGATATACCATATATACAGACTGAACAAATATCCTATATATACATAAATTTAAACATATGTCCATAGAATACGAATAACGTGTTACATATGCCATGATTTATATAAACAAAATATTATATAGGTACATGTGTCTGCATAAAAACACAAAATGAATACAAATATCATATATATGATATGCACACATGCATTATATAGACAGTCAACAAACATCCTATATATACCATATATAATAAATACAAATACCCTGTCCCAAATGCCATGTTCCATATGTAAAAACAAGACATTGTAGTCAATAGTATATTCATATATAAAAACTATGTATGAAAACATAATAAACAAATACCACAAATACACTATACGGCGAAAAAACCACATATGTGTACATATGCACAACGAAGAGAGGAGATTCTCTGCTATATATGTCGGGTTTCATTGTCTTCCTTATTTAGTAGTTTTAGTTGTATACTAACTGATTCTTTGTGATCCCTATTTGGGGTTTTCTTGGCAGAGATGGTTTGCAGATGAGGAAACTGAGGCAAATGGGGTTAAGTAACTTGCTCAGGGTCACAGAGCTAGGAAGCGCCTGCTGTCAGATTTGAACTCGACAGGCTGGACCCAGAGCCCCACCCCGCTGCCCTAAACATAAAGTTACCAAGCATCCGTGTACGTGCTCGTATAGCTCAGAATACAAACACAAAGTGAATACAAAGTAACTTCCAGGAGGAGGCGGCAACAGCAGCAGGGCAGAGGAGAGGTGGCCGCCCATTGCTAGACGGTCCGGGCATCCAGACACGGAAGGAGTTCCGAAGTTTGCCTCCGGGCTGGTGGCCGGATCCTCCCGGAAAAATGGGCTCAAAACGCGGGCAGCCCTAGAGAGAGCACTTGAGAGAAGAGCTTCGAAGGCTTTATTAAAGCGCCACATAAACGCGGGGCCTCTCGGGAGAACCTGCGGTCAGGCATCCACTACCGTAGCTTTAGCTACCGAGCCGTTAAACACGGAGAAAAGGGGGCGTGTGCCGCTTCCTCCTCCTCCCGCCCGCTCCGGAAGCCCCGCCTGCTCCGTCCCACCCTAGTCGGCAGGGAGGCGTCGGACCCTCGGCCCCATCACGTGCCTTGGCAGCCGCCAAGCGAGGGCCCTTTTGCGACGCGCTGACAGCCAAATGGTGCGACTGGAGGAGCGGCAGCCGCGGCCGCAGAGCCCCGCACCTAAAGTCTTAACTCACCTCCTGCCTTCTCTCTGAGGAGGAGGAGGAGGAGGAGGAGGAGCAGCAGCAGCAGCAGCAGTCGCAGCCGCAGCCGCAACAGCAGCTGCAAGAGCGGCGGCGGCGGCGGCGGCGGGGCCGAGCCGAGCCCAGCTTCGGGCCGCGGCTGCCACCCCCGACCGACCCCTCCCCCTCGCCCCCCGGCACGCGCAGCCGCAGCTGCAGCCGCCGCCGGGGCCCGCCGCGGCCGGCCGGGGCTGCCCCTCCGATGAGGCGGGCGGAATAAGCGCCTCCAGTCGGGGCCGCCCTCCATGAAGCCTTCCTTGCCCTAGCTTGCCGGCCGCCTCTCCTCCCCTCCACCCTCCGCGAGCGGCGGCGGCGCCGCCCCGGCCCCGAGTCGAGCGCCATGGCGTCCAACACGGAGCGGGGGGAGATCCTGCTCACCGAGCTGCAGGTAAGCGAGGCCATACCCGCCCGCCCGGCAGTCCCGGCCTCGGGCGGCCTCCGCTCTGCCCGCTGCCGGGCACAAAGGGCGCCCCCGCCCGCGCAGTACCGCAGGGGGTCCGGGTCCGTTTGTTTCTGGCGCCGACCTCTGATCCCCCGGGCTCGGGCGATCACTGTCCGCCGCCCGCTCAGACGGACGAGCGGGAGACGTCCCCGAATAGCAGAAGCAGCAGCGGCAGGAGAAAGATTGTTTTCCCGGAGCAGTCCTTTCCCCACCCTCTTTTCCACTTTCCCCAGGTCCGATCCGGAAGCTCAGATGCTGAGGCCGCTCGGACTTTCATTTTCCCTCCCGTTTGTCCGCGCCCCAGGGAGACCGGGGGCCGCGCAGGACTTGTTTTATGAACGGGAATGGAGATCCAGATCACTGCAAAGGGGGCGAGTCAAAACAGGGGCTCGGCTCGGGAAGCCTTTCCCAGGTCCCCCAACTCTTCGTCCACTTCGCTTGTTCGTCGGTGGCCTTCCCCTGGAAAGCTCCTCGAGGGCAAGGACTGGCTTCAGCCTCTCTTTTCTTTGTATGCACCTGGGAGACGCTGTGTAAATGCTTATTGATTGAAAAAAGAAGTCAACTGGCATTTGCCCAGACCTTACCCAGGCGATCGGTCTGCCCAGCCTGGATTAAGCACTTACTGCGTCAATCAGCTGGCATTTGCGCCCCGGCCACTGTACTGCAAGAGCTTACTTGATTAAGCCCAGTGTTGTGTTCTTCCTTATTCCCAGCTAACTAGTTGATGAAAGTGTGACTTTTGTCTTTCAAACTTCATCCACAGGGATCTAAGCCTTTTTGGTGTTCTGGACCCCTTTGGCAGTCTGGTGAAGCCCGTGGGGACCCTTTCTCAGGATAATGCTTTTAAAAAATTCATTCGTATTTAACATTCATCTTATCATTTTGAATTACAAATTCTCTCTCCCTGTGGCTTTTCCCTCACCCACTAAGATGAGCAGTATGAAAAAATATATTTAAATGCATAAAATAAAACCTAAAGAATTTTTAAAAAGAAAGGAAATCCTTTGGCCCTCAAGTGAAGCCAATGAGACCCCTTCTCAGAATACTTAAAAAAATTTTTTAATTATTTAATTTCATAAAATCATTTTTTAAGTTGAGTTCCAAATTCCCTCCTTCTGGTTCCTCTCTCCCAGTGAGAACACAAGCAATATGATAGGATAATACTTTTAAATGCATTAGACAAAATATGGAGGATTATAATTATATTGGCAGTCTGGTAGAGTCAATGGAATTTTCTCGGGATAATTTCCTTAAATTTTCTTTATTTTTTTTTAACATTCATTAAAAAACTTTTTTGAATTCAACACTGTTCCTTCAGACTTTCCTCCTCCAAGAAAGCAAGCACTATGATAGGATATTTTTAAATACCTGAAATAAATAAAGATAATTATAAAGGAAAGTAGATCGTTTGGCAGTCAGGTGACACCAATAGGACTCCTTAGGATAACTTCTTTTAAAATTATTTACTTATTTTTAGTATTAATTAACAATTTTTTTTAATTCCAAATTCTCTTCCTCTATCCTCTTCCCCCTTCCCATTGAGATGAGCAATATGATAGGATGCACGAAATACAGATTGTTGTAAAGGAACAAAGGTTAGTGAAAATAAAGTTCCTATTTTCCCCCATCCAAGCTTATGACCCTCTGATATCTCTCAGTGGTAGACAAACCAAACTGCTAGGTTCACTTCTATAACTTTTCATTGCCTTTAACTTACTTGCATCTAGATTGAAAGTATGTTGCAGTTTTGTTATAAAGTGACTATATTCATTCCAGCCTCTTTTAGGTTAATCAGAGGATGGGGACAGGAAGGTAAAGGGGAGAAATTATGTATCACTAGTGCATACTGTTAAATTTTTATGTAGACTCAAGAACTGACTTGGGAAGCAAATATAAAATACTATTTTGAAGGCTTTAGGAATTCCATGTTTTTTAAATCAAGAACTACAAAAGTGGAGATAAAATCTTACTAAGCTTAAAGAAATGTACTCTTTGCCACATTTCCTAATGAAAACTTAAAAGACATTGACTTATTATTTGGATTCCCTTATTTTTCCTCTAAAAGAGGGAATACAACAAGGAAAAATTAAGGCAATATTATTCTTACTTTAGACTTTGTAACATTGATAATGTTTCTACATAGCAAATATCTTGTCTTTAAAAGCTCTAGCTAGAGGGCAGATAGGTGGTTGAGTGGATTGAGAGCCAGACCCAGAGACAGGAAGTCCTGAGTTCAAATTTGGCTTCAAACCCTTCATAGCTGTGTGACTCAGGGAAGTTACTTAACTCCCATTGCCTGCTTCTTTCTATTCTTCTGCCTTGGAAAACCAATACATAGTATTGATTCTAAGACAGAAGGAAAGAGGTGTTTTTTTGTTTTTTTTTTAAAGCAGCATATCTAATATACTTTGAGTATATTTGGCTACACTAACAGATAGACATTCTTTCATATGAAATACTCAAGAAATGGCAATATGCAATGAAATTTCAAAGGTAGAAGTGGAATGAAGAAAAATCAGTGAGGAAGATATGGAAGAAATGAGCTAATTTAGGTATGGAAGTTTAAAATTTTGAAACTTGAAAAATTTTATACTATTCAGTCTTGAAGGAAAAAAATGAAAATGTCAATTTGCAAATAAGAAAACTGTGAAGTGTTCTTATTTTATAATTAGGAAATGTCATGAATTTACATTCAGATAATACTACTAATTAGAAAGTTACTTTAAATATACATATGTAAAAGTAACAACTTGACATACTTTACCACGATCAACTTTGGCCAGTAAGAAGAAAATAAAATTATAAATAAAAAAACTTGAAAAATTAAATCTGCGAGAAAATCAGTACTTTGTTTTGAAGTAAGTTATGTTTGTTTCTTAAGTAGCATTGCATTTAATGTAATGTTTTTCTTTCAAATTAAATGATGTCTCCGAAAGACACAGGATTGATGAATGGTATTGTTATTTTCTTGGTTGTTTCTATGTGTATCTTGAATATTTTGCTTTAATATTGAATTACACTGGGGCAACTAGGAGGCTCAGTGGATAGAGTCAAACCTGGACTTGAGAAGACCTGGGTTCATATTCAACCCCAGACACTTCCTAGCTGTGGGGCCCTGGGCAAGTCACTCCAACTATCTAGCCTTTACCTCTCTTCTGCCTTGGAACTGATACTTAGTATTGATTCTTAGAAGGTAAAGGTTATTTTATATATAAATATAATTACATTGTACTAATCTTTATTAGCATGTGGGAACACTGATTCAGTGATTTGTCTAAATTTGGTAATTTAGTAAGTAAAGAAGTAATAGGATATCTTAATTTTTACCATGTTCCTCCATTTATATTTTTTCATCCACTCACAAATGATATTATGACCAGACATTGCTAAATTTTATTCTGCCAAGTTATTTTAATTGACTGGATTAAAAAAAAATTTTTTTGAGAACTCCAGATATAAAATACTAAAGGAGAGCTATGTGTTAGGTACCAGTGTGATAATGTGAAGTAACACTAAACAGGAGATGGGACTGGACCTGTAGTTTTATTGGTACAATATAGGGAGCTCCCAGATGAAGAAACTCACTCTACCAAGGCAGGTTAGCATCTTTTCTATATCTTAGAGAGCTGCCTGGAACACCAAGAGTTTCACTGACTTGTCCAGGGTCACATAGCCAGAAGGGATCCAAGACAGGACTTAAACCCAGTTCTTCCTGGCTCTAAGGTCAATCCTATTGTCCATTGTGCCAAGATGCTTCTCATCATAATAGTAGGTAATGTTTATAATCACACGTTTAAGAAATGCTTTGTGTACTGCTTGGATCAGAACAGCCTTGATTTAGGACCACTTGTGGTATTAGTTCTGTTTTACTGATATGGAAATTGAGGCACATAGAGGTTGCAGCTTTTCCATAGTCAGCTAGTAAATGTTGAAGACAGGATTGAATTCAGGTCCAACATTACAATTTCTTGATATTGCTATTATTTTGTTTCCATTTGGGATGTAGGTGGCAAGTTTAAAAAACACTTTTTAAAAGACAAGTTTTTTGTTATATAAGGAAGTGTGATTTACTGTTTGACATCTCAAGCATACTTAGGTTCATTTGTATGAAATATGAGATAGCAAATATTGCAAAGTGTTACCTCATTTCAAAGTTGACATATTTTGTATTTAGAAACATTGCAAGTTTTTGTTGTTAATTCCCTTCAAAATAAAAATTTTAAGTTTTTATTTTAACTATAGACAGCCTGCGCATGAATTGATTTTGTTAGAAAACATAAGGACATCTTGGCATTGGCTATGGAAAAACTTTAAGAGAATTTGTGATGCTAGTATTTCTTGAATTACTAGTTGCAGTCAAAGATATTATAATTGAATGCATTTAATATAGGAAATATACTCAACTAACCAGAAGCAGGAATAAAGAAACAGATCCATTGGTTAATTGTTCAGACTTTTAGTCGGAACCTTTACTTTATTTAAAAAGGTCATAATTAACCATGTTACTCTGTAAGATTAATTTCTAATTACTACGTTGCTCTCGTTTCTTTAAAGTATAGTCATGACACCTGTTTGTGAGATCAGTGACATCGAGTCGTTTCTAGAAATATTGGATTAGTAAAAGTTGATGAATCATTAAATTAAAGTGTTTGCTATTTGCAGTTTTGTAGGTAAGAGAACGAAATATTGAGGAGCAACATGCTAACAAAGTTACCAGTTTGGGTCATTGCATCCATGTGCCTAATGAACAGCCTTTGCCTTGTTGCTCAGTCATTCAGTTATGTCTGATTCTTTGTGATCCCATGGACTTGTTCATGGAGTTTTCTTGGCAAACATACAGCATGTCCCCATTTAATAAACGATGAACTGAGGCGAGTACGGGTTAGGCGATTTATATGGTGTCACACAGCTGTTTATTATTATTATTATTATTATTTGAAGCTGGATTTGAACTCATTTTTCAGACTCCAGGCCAGGTACTCTATCCACTGCACCACGTAGTTGTCCAAAACTTTTGCCTGTCCTTCATTCAATTTCCAGTCCAGTTTACCTTGGTCAAGGCTTCCTGCAAAATCACAGACTGAGGCTGAGGTAATTGCCTTGACAATTCAGTAATTTTGTTTTTCCTGAACAGAGATTATTCTTTAAGCTTCCCAAAATTCGTGGGCTGATAAATGATTTTTCAATTTAGGGTCTGTGTTTTACAGAATTTGTGAATATCTGTGTAAATAGCCTCAAATCAGATATTAATGCATGTTAAAATATATGTGATTCCTTTACAGAAAAGTTTACAAAAGTATTTTCATAAGAAATGTTTGTAATTCTAGATTGGTATCTATATTAACAGTGATTGTTGTTCTTTTTTAATGAACTTTTCTCAAGAGACTAATCTAATGCTTCTGATACCATCTAATTTTTCTTTAGACTCTGTCTATGTTGGAATTGTTCCCCCAAAATGAAAAATAAAGAACCACAATTCAGAAAGCACTCTTTACCAGCATATTCATTTAGAACTCCCATGTTTCTTTAAAAATCGTTTTGTAGATTAGTCTTCATGCAAAATAGAAAAACCCTTGTTAACACTATTAGAAACATCTTGGGTTTACTTAGTTTTGAAGAGCTGCAGTATTCTGTAGTTCCTTTTCAGGAAATAGGCTTCTTATAGCCTGTGTTGAAAATTAGGTTGGTTTCTGGGATATAATGATCATTTTACTTTATTTTAAACTTGTTTTAAAATTATATAAAGTACAAAAAAATCTCATGTATTTTTCTTATTCAACACTATCCTTAGTAATTTACTGGCTTACATTTCCAAATCTCCAGTGTCCCCTTTTTTCATACATTTCTAGAATTTGTGGTTGCTACAAAATAATCACTTTGTTGTTTTGATCATTTGACTGGAAATTGTTGGGGTGGCAAATAGATAGAATGTAATGGCAAGAAAGGAGTTTTGGCAGTTTAGAATTATGTGAAGCTAGTCTGCCTCTCTTTTTCTCTTTTTTTTCCCCTTCCAAAACAGTGAAATTCCTGGATCTTCAGGTAGTATTTGATACAGGGTCTATTTTAGAACTGTGGTGCCTAACTTAGATAGAAAGGAATCCTTCTGTCCAATGCATATTTATAATGACTTGGAAAAACCTTACATTATCAATGCTGTATTGCATTTTTATTTATTTTGTTAAACATTTCCCCAATTACAGTTTGTTTTTGGTTGCACTTGGGAATTTGGCTGTGAGCTTGCTTAGCTGTAGTGGGTAGGTAGTTTTGAGATTGCTTTTCTAGAATATTTGGCTATTCTATGTAGGGTTTGGATTATTTTTGTTTTCTTCTCATTTCTTTGGTTTGGGGATGGTAGTTTAAGGTCAGAAACCAAATGAGACTACAATACCTATAATTTTTAGTTAAACACATATATTGCTAGTAGTCAAGGCTTTCCACAGTCTCACTTCTCTATCCAACCTTTCTCATTTTACTGCTCTTTGTGATTTTATACCACAGCCAGACTGGACAACTTCTGGGCCCTCTCACCTCCATGTCCTTGATTGGCCTGTTCTTTATATCTTAAACATCCTTCTTCCCCATCTATCTTCCATTAAATTCAATTCAAGCTTAAAATGTCTCTTTTTAGGGCAAGGTGCACTGTCTTAGGCATTGTCCCTTTTGGAGCTTAAAACTCAATACCTGTTGCTCCAGGAGTCTTTCCCTGATTTTCCTGTTTGGGAAGATTTCCTTTTCCCCACAACTTTGTCTTATAATTTTTTCTAAGGCATAATATTACATACTGTTTGTATTGTTACCTTATCCTTCTCATAATGTAAATGCTTTTAATGTCAGAAGATCATGCCTTTATACCCTTTCCATTACCTAACAGTCTTCTGTATGCAGTAAGAATTTACTCTATGTTTGTGGATTGACTGACAGTAATGATTGCCAGCAGTGAGTCTGGTATATTCCTTCAGCTTTGAGTACTTGCTAGTAATGTTATTTCAGTTCAGTATTAAGATGGTTTATCAAATGTATTTTAGAAAACAAAAGTATATCAATAAGCACCAAATATTTGAGTGCCCGTGAATATATATTTTTAAAATTCTTACCTTCTGTCTTAGAATCAACAATAAGTAGCAATTCCAAGGCAGAAGAATGGTGAGAGCTAGGCAGTGGGGGTTAAGTGATTTGCCCAGGTTCACCCAGTTAGGAAGTATTTGAGGTCATGTTTGAACCCAGGTCCTCTGGTCTCTATAAATATGGCTCTTTTATCTAATGAACCACCTAGCTGCCCCTAATATATATGGTTGTTTTTTTTAAACCCTTACCTTCCATCTTAGAATCAATACTGTGTATTGGTTCCAAGGCAGAAGAGCAGTAAGGGCTAGGCAATGGGGGTTAAGTGACTTGCCCAGGGTCACACAGCTGGGAAGTGCCTGAGGTCAGATTTGAACCCAAGACTTTTTGTCTCTAGATCTGGCTCTAGGTCCACTGAGCTACCCAGCTGCCCCCTTCCGCTCCCCCCCCCCCCCAATATATGTTTTAACCTATTTTCTACGTCCTGGACTCATATGGTAGTTTAGTGAAGTCTACAGACCTGTGCTGAGAGTAATAGTCTTTGAATGAAAAAAACAAAAACAAAAACATAAGATTACAAAAAGAAATCAAAGCTTCATAAAAATGTAATTTCCTACCCATTCACCTCCTCCCCTCCAAAATCTATGGCCCAAGAGTCTGTAACCCAACTTTCCAAAAAGTTAAATAGAAATGGATTGATTTTTTTTCCCTCTAACATTGTATATGTTTCAATTCTACTCTAGCTGTTTCTCCCTTTTAGATGATATTATAAGTCCAGGGAGTAGGGCAGATAAGGAGGAGCTCCTGCGCATTGGCTGTCTGCTTCAGCAAGCCTTGGCATATGATTCCCTGAAAACTTGCCATCCCTGCTTTTCTAATTTTGTTATGGTGATTTTTTATTCAGTGTATTATATAAATTATATAGGCTATGCTCATTCTAAAGGTCAGTGGTATGTACATTACATTATTGCTGTAAGGTAGCATTTGTTTGTAGAAGATTAATGTGAGTCCTTTAGATGGACTAGTGAATTGAAAGCCAGGCCTAGAGACTGGGAGGTTCACTTCCCAGTAAAATGTGTTGTCTCAAACATTTGCCATATGTGGTCTTTTGAAAAAAATAAAAAATAAAACTTTAATTCATCTACTGTATAAAAGAACCATATGACACAACATAATTGATTTTCATTGCACAACAGAATCCAAACCTGGTGGCAAAATTAGAAAGCAGTAAATACAAGTCAGGTCCATTCTTTAAAAAAAATAGCTTAAAACTTTTTCAAATAATAAAAAGTTATGCTATTAAGAAAACCATGCTAATGCTATGAGATTATTAGTTTATCTTCACCTCAACTAAAACTGGAAGCTAATGAAACATTATTTGAAGTTACCTCAATTATCATGTTGTCTTTATAGTCCTCATAAAATAAATATAAGATTATATATTAAACTCTTCATAGTTTAATATCTTTAAAGAGAATAATAAACAAGGGCTTCTGAGAATGTATTTGTTGAATATGCCTTTGAGTTAAATGTTACCTTTTTTCCATTTTAATACTGAACTACAGTATAGGAAGTTCGTAGTAGACTCCAGTATTTGCATTTTTAAGAAAATGGCTTTAAATGTATCTTTAAAAGCTCAGGGTTTGGCATCTTCAAAGTCTTGTTTCTCTCTGAAACAATTTAATGGGATGAAATGTATTATTTTCAAATTTTGACATCATTCTTTTGAGAGAGCATAGCTCAAATAGCATTTTCTTCAGAAAACTTTTCTTGATTCCTCTAGCTGCTACCTTTTTGTCACTTTATATATTTGGGGAAAAAAATAATAAATTGTATTCTTGAAATGTTACCTCCTGGCCCAATTACCTGTGGAAAGAAAACTATTCAAAGGTCATTTCAGCAATGATCTAATTATTGGTGATCAGATTACCCCATTACTATTTTTCTGGACTTCATTGCAATATTTGACACCTGACATACTTTTTAATTAGAATCATGGATTTAGAGCTGTAAAGTACCTTAGAAGCTATCTAGCTACAAATAAGAAAATAGACCTGGGGAGATTTAAGATTCACTCAAGATCACAATGGTGACAAATGGAAAGGCAGAGATTTGGACACAGGTCGTTTAAGTAAACCCTTGTCTTCTGTGACGTTGTATTATGGTAAATTTCCTTAGTCTCCATTTGTTGTTGTTTTTTTGTTTGTGTTTGTTTGTTTTTTCTTCAATTCATTGCTAAGAATGGGCATTACTCAGATTTCCCCCCCTAAACCTTCTATCTGTTCAGAGTTTCACTTTGATATCATCTACTTTCACAACTTCTGTTCTTCTTCTATTAATATTCTTCTATTATTATTTCTTTGCATACTATCCTCAGATCCTTATTTCCAGCTCTAAATTTTATTCCAAGATCAGCTCTATATTTTCAGCTACGTGGTAGGTTTTTATTCTTTGAATGCCTTGCTTTAAATAACTTAAACCATTTCTAAAACCAAATTTAGTATGATTCCTTCCCAAAGGAAAAAGGATCCACTATTTCCCCTCTGAGTAACCTATTTCAGGTAATAAGATCACATTTTTTTAGTTATTCAGCCTCAAAATATCAGTGATCTTTGACTCTTCCTTTCCCAACCCCACCTCCAAACCCAAATACAGTCAGTTTCAAGATCTTGTTGCTTCTGCTCTCTCTTCTCTGTCCCCTCCCATTATATTTAATACTATCAAAAATATAGATTCATTACTTCTATATTCTTTTAAATTATTTGTTTTGTTTTATTCAGATGTTTTTTTGATGTCTTCAGTATCAGATTTTATATGCACACATACCAGTCTAAAATCCTCTCATGATAAAAAAGAATTACTCAAAAACATCCAATATAAAAACTTGTCCTGTGTATATGTATATTATTATATTTATCATATCATATCATATTGTCTATCCTGGTAACCCCTCTACCTCTTTCACGTTTCATTATTGTATCCAGAACGTTCATTCATTGATAATTCTATTAGAGTTCAACTTCCTTAGTTGTCTTTTAAGTTGTATTTTAAGAATTGCTTATGCTCTCCTGGCTTCTTGTTTTATTCAGCATACAGTTCATACAGATCTTCCTTTTTTTGGTATTCCTCATATTTTTATTAGCTGTACAATATGTTATTTCCTTTTCCAACTCGACAACAATATTCTGTTGTATTTATATATCATAACTTTTTCAGCCATTCTTCATCAATGAACATGTTCTTTAATACCACAAAGAATCCTAATATGAATATATTGGTATATTGGACCTTTGATTCTATAAGTTAATTCCATGAAGTATACTTAGTAGCAGGATTGTAAGGTCAGTGGGTAGTTTTTCCCCCCATAATTCCAAATTGAAATCCAGCAGTTGGACTACTTTGCGTCTTCACCAACAGTGTATCACTGTGTCAGTCTTCCCACAGCCCTTTTCATACCGACTATTCTTATTTATTTTTTAACCTTTCCACTTTGCATGGAATGGAATGAAAGCTGACTGAGGTTGGAGATGTTTTAATTGCATTTCTTAAATATTATTTGGATTCATAGTTAACATTTTATTTTAAAAGTTAATTCATATGCTTTGACCACTTAAGCACCAGAATGGCTTGCTATTGCATACTCATGTCAACTTCTAGTATATTTTTGTGAAGCTATATTGCAAATATTTTTCCCCATTCTACCATTCTCTAATTCTATCTTCGTTGATTTTATTTCTACAAAAGCTTTAAAAATTTTGTTTAAAAATTTCCTTAGCTTTTATAATCTCTTTCCCTTTTAAGGATTTCTCCCATACCTATAATTGTAAAGGATCCCTGATATTATTGTATTTTCATTTTTTAAATGATGTTATTTAGTTCATCCATTTTGAACTTGTTGGTATAAGATGCTGATTTAACCCTAACTTATGCCAGAATTCTCAACATTTTTTCTAGCAGATTTTGTCAGAAAAGGGTCTTTCCTCACTAATTTATGTTCTTGGGTTTGTCAAGCACTGTACTATTGCTTCTTGTTTCTCTAATTTGTTCTACTAGTTTGCTTTTTTTTTTTAACTCAATACCAAATAGTTTTCATGCCTACTGCTTTATACTATAGTTTGAGGTCTGGTAATACTTTCCAACCTTAACTCATATCTTATCTCATTATTTCTTTTGATATTCTAGATATTTTCTTCTTACAAATTGATTTTATCTTGTCATTCTTTTAAAAATATCCCTTGGTTAAGTAATTTGATGTAGACCCTAATTTCATAGATTAATTTAAGTAGTATTGTCATATTTATCATAACAATGTAGCAGATGAACAGTGAGTTTACATATATATGTGTATATCGTTAAGTATTATTTAAGTATCTGTTTCTATTGGGAGTGTTTCATAATTGGGTTTATATTAATCTTGTCTGTCTTGCTTAACACATAGATATCTTATAAAATTTTTAATAGATTGTTATATTTTTCCCTCATTTTTTGTTCTGTTATGGAAATGCTGATTTTGTGTGTGTGTATGTGTATTTGTTTTCAATCATGCAACTTTACTATTATCTTAGTTAACTTTTCACCAATTATCTGGGATTTTCTTTGTTCAGCATTATATTCTAAGTCTACTTCTCATGGAGTTAGGGATTTTTTTTTTTGTCTCTACTGATGTTTATACCTTTGATTTTGTTCTCATTTTAGGACTACAGCTAACATTTCTAGAACTATGCTAAAATAATAGAGGTGTGGGACATTCTTAACTTATTCTTTGCTTTAAATAGGACACAGCTTCTGGTCTTTCTCCATTACAAGGAATACTACTTTTTTTTTTTTTTTGTAATGCTTTTCAATATATTTTAAAAGGACCTTTCCATTGTTTGTGATATCTTTAAATATTTCTTTGATTCTTATAATAGATTCCTAACTGATCTTTCTGTTCATTCTTTTGGACAGCCACCAGTTAAATCATTCCAGTGTATGAACAGTGATGTCAAACTCAACTAGAAGGGGCCACTAAATTATACATTAGGATCCCTGTGGGACTACATATTGAGTTAGGGGACTTACATATTGTCTTACATATATTAGCATTATCTCTGTCCCATTATTGTATTTTTATTTGTTTTGTTAAATATTTCCTAGTTAATCTATTTGGACCTCAACCGGCTATTTGTCAGCTCCAATCTGGAATATGTCATTCCTATTAAAATTTTTTTTAATTGTTAAGGTTCACAGTCTGGCATTCTGGGCCCATAATTCTAACTAAGATAAGAATTATGACTCCTGAATTAGCCCATAAAACATTTAAATGTGGCAGAATGTTGTTGGAATTGTGGCCATCCAGTTTGGGTTTGTTGAGGAATTAGCTAAAATATCAGTTTCAAACAAACTCTTATTCTTTATAAATATCTGAAGCATAGCTAAGAGTCTACACTGGAAAAGTCTAGAAAAAAATCTAATAACTTTCTGTTATTAGGCTTTGCATATTTTCTTTCTGCCCCCTCCTTTCCTTGCTCCCTCCCTCTCTTCCTTCCTGCTCCTAAGAAGAGGAATGATAAGTGCTAAGCAGTGAGGATTAAGTGACTTGCCCAGGGTCACACAGGCATGTTTGCTGTAGGTCATATATTAATAACCTAATTTACATTTTCCCCCCAGTAACCTTTAAATTCCTTGGGGATAGAGACCCTGTGATTTTAAAATTTTAAATTCTAGCCTTGGTGAGTGACACATAGTGGGTATTTAATAATTGTTTGTTTGAATTGAATTATATGCACTATTTGTCATCTTCTTCCCCAGACACTGATAATGCTCAACCTGTATCTTTCGAATAATGATAGCACTTGTTAAAAATATTAACTTGCTAAAACTCATTAAAACTAAAAATATCCAATTTTAATTCAACCAGACCCAGAATCCAAGATCAATTTAAAATTATATATGTTCCAATTCAGCTGGAAACATTTTCTTATGTAGTGGCTGGCATTCACATGTTAGTGCAATTGGTCTTTTAATAATAATAATAATAATAATAATATACTAGTTTGCTTCAGATCACATGACCCTTGCAGTAATGAAGATACAACTTTAATATTTGGAATGAGTTACATTTTTCCTTTGTATGTCAAAGCATAGTTTACTGATTTATCAAATCCTAAGTTACTGGACTTGCACTATCATAGCAAAAAAGTATTGTGTACTGTTTAACATGTAATCAACAGTTAGAAAATTAAATCCTCATTAGCATAGTATGAAATAAGTTATAAAATATATACCTCTGAAAGTACCTAACTTTATACTTAGGGTAGTCATTGACCTTCATAGAGTGTTTATTAATGAAAAGGAAGGATCCTTAAAGTACTGAAATTCTTCTCCCACTCAGTAAACTTCAGTTGCTCTTGATCACCTCCAAGATCCAATATAAAATCAGTTCCCTTCATGACCTAACCCTTCCCCCCCATACAGACTTTTCTAACTACCTCTCCACCCTCATCAGGGTACTCTGATACTGGTCTTCTTATTGTTTCTTGGCTTCCTACTTTTCTCTGTTTCATTAAATATTTTAAGTACCAACTAAAACCCCGTCTTGTATAGGAATCCTTTGATGATCACTCTTTGTTTTAATGACTTCCCTCTGTTGATTGTAATTTATCTTCTATATTGCTTGTTTGTCTACAGTGTTTTTCATGTCTTTCCCGATATACTCTGAGCTCTTTGAGAACAGGGATTATCTTTTACAAAACTTTCTTTGCCTCTCTAACTTAGCACAGTGCCTAGCATGTGGGGGAGAGGAGGAAGAGGAAGAATTCTAGAAGCTGGAGGTGGAGTTCAAGGAAAAGCCTCCTGCAAACAGTGGTATTTGAACTAAAAGAAGCCATGGAAACCAAAAATGAGTGGTGCCTTATATGAAATCTTCAGGTTAGATTATTCCCTCCTATCTCTCAAACAATTGGTTACCACAATGTTCTGTTGTTTCCATCTTTGTATTATCTCACAAACATTTTCTTGTTCTAACTATTACCACCCTGCTATGGAACCTCATAGTCATCCATGAGACTCTTCTAAAGCTTTCTAACAGTTGCTTCTTTTTCTGCTGTCTACCCTCCAGTTTGTCTTCACATCACTACACTAATCTTAGAGCAAAGTCTTCTGATTCAGTGGCTACCGACTGCATAAAGATCGATCGCTTTTGTTTGATATTAGAGGGACTTCACAATGTAATACTATGCACAAGCATCAGTAAGGAGATTTTTTGGTTTGATTCCTAATTCAGACTAATCATTTGACCTCAACTTCCCCATCTATAAAATGGCATTGATGATGCTTACATGTCATGAGGAAAGAGATAGATAAATGAGTGTGTATCGTTGTCAAGTAGAGTAATAGGTTTATAAATAAGGCTCACATGACACTGTTACCAACCAGTTGCCAGGTTTTGGTTGATTTTAATTCAACATTTCTTGAATTCAGCCTTTTTTTCTTCAATCTCCCAGCCACTACCTTAGTTTCAGTATTTCATCATTCCTCTCCTAGCAACATACTCCGACTTGATGTCTCAGCTTCCATTCTAGTTTCTCTTTCCTCGGGCTGATTCTACACAGCTGCCAACTTGATATTCCTAATGACAGGTCTAACCATGTCATCTCCCTGCTCAGGAATCATCATTATAAACTAGTAATGGTAACAACTTGTCCACTCACCTTAATCCATTGAAGTTTTTAAAAATTCATAGTGTAGAGCTCCTTTTCTGTTTTTACTACTTGTCTTCTCATATTTATATTCATTTACCATTTTTAATAGGGAGGCTAAGTGGTACAGTGGATATAGCTTTGGGGTTAGAGTCAGGAAGACATGAATTCAAATTCGCCTTCTGATATTTTCTAGCTGTGCGACCCTGGACAAATCATTTGACCCCATTTACTTTAGTTTCCTCATCTGTAAAATGAACTGGAAAAGAAAATGGCAAACCACTTCATTATTTTTCCCAAGAAAATTCCAAATGGGGTAAGGAAGAGTTGGATACATCTGAAATGACTGAACAACAACAAAATCATTTTTAATGGCAAAGTCCTATTCTATTACATTGATAGTACAACTTTTCTCTAATTGTTGGGGGAGGGAGGGAGAACACTTGATTAAACTTAAGTAAAAAATATACCACCTGTTGTCTAGAAGTAAAATGGGATGCTACTTACAGATGCTTAACTGTCACTTAAGGTTTTCAAATAGAGAGTTTTTTATTATGATTATTACAGAAGAGATTTTCATTCAGGTATATGCTGATCCTCTTGACCTTGAGTTTTGTGAAAACAAAACAAAATGTATAAATGGATATTTTAAGTCCCTTCCAACTCTCTGTGATTTGGATTTTTATGTTCTTAATAATAGGTTACTTGGGTCAAAGGGTATGATTAGGCTTATCACTCTTGCCATATTACTCATGTAATATTTATTGGGAAAGGAAATAGGATTGGGGAAAATGGGATAAATGGGGAATAATGGGAGGTTTGTATAGGGGTAAGGAGGAGTTAAAGGGAGAAAGGGAATATTGCTTGGTGAGGCAAGGGAGGGAGATGCCCCCTGCTGAGAGGAAACAGCAGGGGTCCAATAAGGACGGTTTGTCTTTGAATGACTGAAACTGAAGTTCAGCTCCCTCTACGACCAGAAAAGATAGTCCACTTATCTGACTGCAAATTCAAATAACATAAAGTTTAATAACTAGTTGGGATTGGAGTTTTTCTCAGTTTCAGACCTGAGGCCAGGCCCCAGAGGCTGGCGGAGAGTTTGTCCCACTCCCGTCTACTCTCGTTGTTCTAATTCAGAATCTTAGCAGTACACAGAAAGCAAACAAGAACAATTCTAACCTTTAGAAGCCTGTGTCTTTGGGCTGAACCAAGAAGAGCATGCCACTCCAGACTGGGCTGAACAAGCTCCACTCTCCTCCAACCCCAGGGCGCAAGCCCTCTCCCTGCAGGAAGGAAGTGCTAGTCCCAAGACCGAACTGCCACTCCCAGTTGGCCCTCCCCCACACAAACTGTTAGTCTAGTTTCCTTTCCACACATCAAAATTATTTTTCCCAATCTAAAACTTATTTATAGGCCAAGGAATATGATTTTTAAAAATCTATTTATCCTTAGTGCCTAGGGCAGTCATTTGTGATAATTTGATGTGTATGAAATAAATTGCATTTATTCTTTTGCCAACTGTATAGCAATATACCTGTTTCTCTGAAACTGCCAATACTAAGTTTTGTCACCCTTCTTATTTTGGGTAGAGGATGTAAACCTCAAGATTTCTCAGACTTATGAATGTTAGGGGTTTCCCCCATTGGGGAATCTTCTACTTAAAAAAATTCCCTAGCAGATGGTGAGAACTCTACTTGAGTGTGGGGGCTCCTTGCCTTGGGAATATCCCTACTCCACCCTACTTAGGACTGCTTTAGGACAGAAAACAGCTTGCTAAACAATGAAAGTACTTTGATCCATGCTTATGGAAGGGACAGGAAGTTCTTTGAGTCATGACTGTTTTAGAATTGATACAATGGGATACTAAGTACCTATAAAGGTGGGGCAATTTGTAAACTACTTAAACCTAAAAGGGTGATAACTTATTCAGAGGTTTTTTTCTAATGAAATTTGTCGACACAGCAGCATTTTTTCCTGACTTACTAAAGAGATTAAAACTACTCAGCTGTGAATTCAAAATGGGCGGTCCTTTAGAAACATCTACAGTGATTGGTAGATGTAAGGACTTAGGGGAGGTGACAGAGGAGATTTTTGCCCTTAAAAATAAGAGCTCAGAGAAGAGAAAGAGGTTCACGATTTCTGACTCTCATTCTGAAGGAGAGCTCCTTGAGGAGCTCCTCTGAGGGGCTCTGTTCCTCTGGGGTAGGAGCTGTGGAGGCTCTTGAGAGATGCCCTTTGAAACAATCTCTGGCTGGAAGACTCTTTGAGGAAGGACGCTGGCCTGGTGTCATTAGAATCCTTATTTAGACAGATCTTATGGTGAATTATAAAAAACTGACTGATTTCTCTTTTAAGACTCAGGTCTAGGCCATATTGGTTTGAGGCCCTTCATACTTATTCCTTTCTTACTCTCTCTTTGATTACTCATTGTATTGTTAATTAAAATCTCTATAAAACCCATTTGACTTGGGTATTGGAATAATTGGGAATATTTCCCTGGCGACCACCCTATATTTGATTTTAAAACCCAAGACACTGTAGTGAAACATATTTCTGCGGTCAAATTTACTCACCCTCTCTTATATCTATCACAATTTATATCTTCCACTATTTTAATCACTACAGTTTAAGAACTCAACCATTTTAAATCTCACAAGGAGGAGAGGGGAGTATTGTCTCAGTATTTTATTTGCATATCTGATGACTAGAAAGGATGAACACTTTTTCAGTTGACTAAATTTGTGTTATTCTTTTGTAAATCATCTTATATATTTATCATAGATCCCCTTGGGAATGAAGTTTATTCTTATAAAATATTATGCTATATTATAAGCATAATATTATAATGCTATATTACAGATGTCAGATTTACTAACTTTAATCAGTCTTTTTAAATTATTTGAGAAGTTTTTTAACTATAAATTCTATGATTGATTCTACTTTTAGTAACTTTCACCTGTTTGATATTTATCCTTTTGCCTTTACTTCAATAAGCCCATACAGATCTGATCTCATCAGATTTTATTCTGTGACTTCTATAAAAGGATCTACCCAACATGTTTGAGGTTTTATATTACTTTTATTAAGCTAATTTCTCTCATCACTATTGAGATACCATATGTTTAACTTGTGTTACTTATACTTTATAATTAATTGAGTTCCAGTGGAAACTTAATGTGTAAAGCAGGCTGTTTTTTCTTCCACGCTGTTGTCCAATTTGCATATCCCTTCAGCTTGTCAAACATTTACTTGGTTCTGAGTCCAAATATAGGAGTTTTTTTTTTCCTTGATGGTGAGAGGAGTGTTATAAAAATCTTTACAGATATCTAGCATTTTTTTTTCTTTTTGTCCTTCAATATTCATCCTTAAATGCCTGAACAGAATGACTTTGCTTAGTTGGGTCTCCTTCTAAGTTTTCTTTAAATTGATTATATCCTCTCTGACTTATTGATCATTAATAATCTTCCACTGTTCTCTTATTATGCAAAAAAAATTTATGGTGTCAGCCTTTGGTTCTCTGCTTGGCAACATAAGTAAAACCTTTGCTAAGTAATGGACTTTGTTGTGACTACAATTCATGGAATATTAGAGTGTCTGAAGAGCTAAAACAGGTATCATTCAATGGTCAGTGGGAATAGGAGGAGCATGTGGCTATGGGCAGACTGTGACCTATTACAGAGATGAACAGGGGAGTAAAAGATATGATAAGCAAAAGAGATAAAAATGAATATACTAGTCAGTCAGTGTATACATTGTGAAAGCCAGGAATAATCAATGCTTCATGTGCTTCATTGGTATCCTTCTGGTATCAGAAGAAATCAAGGAAGACCCCCATTGTGTTGGGTAAATTTACAGAAAGACAAGAGCAGTCATGAATAGGCTGAAATCTATCTTGAGAGAGGACATCCACATCAGTAAGCATTTAAGTGCCTACTATGTGCAAGATAAGACACTGTGTTAAGGTAATATCACTGAAATCACTGCCTCTTGATGGTGAGAGGAGTGTTATAAAAATCTTTACAGATATCTAGATATGGACAGATATGTCCAATCCTTACATATTTTATTATTCTACCAAGTTTTGTGAAATAACCCATGACTCCTAGATTAATGCATAGAAATATTGGTATTTATCTTATATTGGCTCATTCAAGCTATATATAAAATTTACAGTTCTCCAGATATTGAGTTCCTCCTTTATTTTTGATTATCTTAAAAAAGGTTTCTACATGTGTGTAAGGGTAAATTAATAGTGGGTGAACATTTCCATGATTTTATTAACTAAGAATTGCAAATTCACCTATGTAGATTTTTTGAAAACCCGTTATCTTCTGTCTGAGAATTGATACTGTGTATTGGTTCAAAGGCAGAAGAGCAAGCAGTAAGGGCTAGGCAATTGGAGTTATAAGTGACTTGCCCAAGACCACACAGGTAGGAAGTGTCTGAGACTAGATTTGAATCTAGGACCTCCTATTTGTAGACCTGGTGTTCAATCCACTGAGCCACTGGCTGCCACAACCTATGTACATTTAAAATATATATATATATATATATATATATATATATATATATATATATATATATATATATATATATATAAATTAGGTTTTTCTTGTGGTGTTATCTGCAATGTGGTTCACTTTTGCTTAAAGGCCTTTGAGCTCCTTATAACCCAAATAGGGGTAACAAATGTGACTTGAAAAGGCAAAATTACCAGTACATTTCAGTGCTAGAGAAACAAGTTTATGATTACATACCTTTTGAAAATTAATAGGATCAAGCTTTTTTAAGCACTTACTATTATGCCAGGCCCTATTCTAAGTGCTAGGGGTACAGAAAGAAGAAAATAAGATGGTGCCTATTCTGAAAGAGCTACTTGGGGAAGATAACACATACAACTACTGGGGTAGGGAAGGGTAGGCAGGAAGTATCAAGAGTGGAACCATCTACAGAGGAAACTGGATGGTTAAAACATTACTGGTAAATTGTTTTACTCTTTGATGTAATGAAAATTACCTATTTTGTAGTGTTGAAAATCAGGAGAAAAATCATTTTACTATTCATTGTATACTATTTTGAAAATAAACTATTATTTTGTTGAAACCCTATACAAACTTTAGAACCAGTTTTTTATCTGCTGTGTCAAGACTATCTTGTACTTTGTAAGTTTGCATCTAAAAGTATGGATATATGTATATTTTGTATATGTATATGTACTTTTAGCTAGAAGATCTTTGGAGATATAAGATATGTTTAAATGATCCATTGGGAGACTAGTCTCCCAAAGGATTATAGGGGGATTGTGTCAAGGGAAGTTCATCCCCTCCCCCTCCTGGAGGATCAACCAGTTGATCAACATTCTTTACATACCGGAGTTTCATCCAGGAATGTCAATAAAAGAGAGTGGGCAGAGCCTGCCTGAGTCTTTTGCTCCAAAGCTGGGCTGGAGGAGACAAGTGAGGGAGAGAGGGGGAGATGTCTATAGGATAGGCCACACATGGTCAGGACTTAAGAGTAAGGAAGAGACTTTAACTCTATGCTTAAATACCTTTTCTGTTGCAAGTGATTATTAATAAACAATGGAAAATAATAACTGGTAGATAATCAGAATGCCCTCAACCACTATATATTGTATATAGTACAATATATTGGACTGTAAACATACTTCTAATCCGAAATCACTTTGAAAGGAGAAAACAAATAACCTGATAGTCTACACTTACATTTATTCCAGCTAGACTAAGGTGGGGGGAGGGAAGTATAGTTTATTTGGACTAATATGCACTTTTTATCTGTCTCTTGTATAGAGTGGCATAATTTGCTGCCATTAAGGAGGGGGCAAAACCACTACATACTTGTACATGGGGTTGTGCATAATTGACATCAAGAGTAAGATTGACCTCGAGTCCATCAGGTTTGGATATCATTAGTGTTTCACTCCAGTGGTAGATAATAGAGACAGGAGGATATCATGCATACACATATTTTATCTCTTTCAGTAGAATATAATTCTCAAGAGCTGAAACTGTTTTTTAGAATCTTAGATTTAAAGCCGGACAGAGCTTCAAAGGTCATTGTTCCTCCAGCCTTAATAACCCATCATTTTACAGATGAGTTTACAAGAAGCACAGAGAGGTTAAATCACTTGGCCTTTGTTGAGTAAAAGAAACAAAATTTGAACCCAGGTCATGTCACTCTTAAATCCAGCCTTTTGTGATGTCTATTTTATTTTTGTCTTTCTAGTCTCTGCATGTAGCACATGATAGGTTCTTGAATTGATTTACATTTGGAAGGGAATTTCAAGTAATCTAAGATAGTCCCTTCTGACAATCAGCAAACATTTATCGAGTGCCTGTTATCTATTCATCTTATGGTGCTGACTGCTGGAATACAAAGAAAAAGCCAGAAAAGCAATTTTCTGTCCTTTGGTAGCTTATATTTTGATTATGACACCACTTTGTTATTACTAGCCCAATGTACTACATGTGCTAAGGAGCTGACTTGGGATTTTAAATCAATCAACCACAATCACCTCTAGTTATATACTTACATAACAATAGATATTCAGAGGGTTTGGGAAGGATGCAAATGTATAAGGAGCTGATACTTTCCTAAAGTATTTTGTCTGGCTCTTCCTTTTATTCTGATTATGCCCTGTTGGTAGATGGCTAAAGAATTAAGCACTCATTTATGTGGTATAAAAAGCACAGGCAATACAAACAAGCAAGTTGATCCCTTTCTTCAAGGAACTTATGATCTAATGGATAAAACAAGCACTTGGGCAAGGTGAAGGGAAAGTTTGGGACAAGTGCCTGGTAAGGGACATGGTGAGAGAGGAAGTGCGGTGGAGGCCTGGCTCCAAACAAAATAGGGCAAAAGCTCACCTATCAGAGCCAGAAGAACTAGGGCTAGAGTCTAGAGTCCACTGGGATATGATGGCAAGATGAGTAGACAATCGAGGAAATGGCATGGGTCCTTATAGTCTTTTCATTGTACCAAGAGATTGCATTTTTAGTTTGCAATGTAAAGCTCAGGTCATTCAATTTTAGAGCTAGAAGAGACTTTTAAAATCTGACCTAGCTTCCAGATAAAGAAATAAAAACCTAGAAAGAGGGATTTGTTCAAGATCACAAAATTAGTTTCAGAATAGGAACTATGGTAATAATCAAGAGTCTTTCCATTTTACCTCATAGTAAATACAGTTTTCAGTTTCTGATGGGAAAATATTTTCTAGCATATCTATATTATGACTACTTATAACTTTGGCATAAATAGCAAGCCCTCTGAAAGTACCACTATGAAACAACTATCACAACTTGGAAACCTTGGAGATATCCTTGACTTCTCAAGTAGTAATGATAGCAGTATTATCTTCTGTTGCCATGCATTTACCATTTGAGTTACACTGGCCTGCTCTCTCTTCCCTGTAGATGAAATTCTATTCCCTCTCTTCCACACATGGGAATGCCATTTCTCACCTGGCATAAGCAGTTCACCCTTGTTTAAAATTGACTCCTCTCCACAATGTAGAATCCTAGGTTTCTTTTAAAGCCCAACTCAAATACCTCCATATGGAGGCCTTTCATCATTCTCCATTGTCCCCAGTTAATAGCATTTTCTTCTTAAAATTCTTTGTCTATATACACTTGGTATTTGTGTACATGATGTAATTCTCTTCCAGTTCCTCTAGCCTCCAAAATAATGTTAAGTTCTTGAGAGCCGGACATAGTAGGCCTTTACTGTTTAGGTTTATTGTTTATTATCAAAGTTGATGCTTAGGTAGCCATATGAAATTATTTTTGGCATAACTACTTTTCTTTGGAGGTAATTAATGCAAATTCCATTCAAGACTTGACTTTTTATTTTCTTGCCATCAAATCAGATGATTATCACTTAGAGGCCAAAATTAATTGGCCTAAAAATTATTCATTTGACGTCTTATGACTGCTTAAGCTTATGCAGTCTTTTATTTTGAATTTCCAAAGATATGTAAACTACATGAACTGTTTTATTTGTAATTGTTGATTTAAGGTGATATGATTAAAGGAAAAAATTAATTAAATTGACTTCTGAGTAAAAGGCTTATCTTTTTCAGGGTATAGTAACTCATTGTTCAGCGAATGTTTAAAAACATGACTTTTGTAGAAAAATACTTTGTATATTCTGTGTTTGTATATATTTAATATATATAAATCATGCATATAATGCATTTTAAAGCAGTATGCCATTCTTCAAGTAATTCTTTCCTTAATTCTCAAAAGATAAAGCATATTTTTGTGCTTTTTAAAATAACAAACACAGGAAGAGTAGCTGAACTGTACCAAGTATATGTAAAAGAAAACAAGGATGATGGAAAAATAAATTTTGAAAGCATTATAAGATTCGTCCTTTTTTTATTATCTTTGTTGTTTACTCTGAATTTAATGAACAATATATAAAATTAGCATTTCAATATATGTTGTTAAACATAAGGAAAGAATTATACATGAACTTATGAATCGAATGTATAGTTTGCTTTTCTTTTTAAGCATAATTCAAATCTATAACTTTAAGGGCTATCTTGTTTATCTGATTCCATATAGCCTTTTTGCATTTTGGTGGGGTAAGAGGAACCCTATTCCTAGCCTTCTTTCCTCCTACACCTCCCTCCCCCTGAAAAATAAATAAACAAATAAAAGGGACAGCTAGGTTGCACCATGGAGAGAAAGCTAGATCTAAAGTAGGGAGATTCCGGATCTTGACCTTAATCACTTCCTAACTGTGATACTTGACTCCAGTTACCTAGCCCTTACCATTCTTCTGCCTTGGAACTGATATTTAGTATTAATTCTAAGAAAGAAGGTTAGAGTTTTTAAAAGACAAATACAAGAAAAACAGAGCTCTCTTAACATAATGCAGTCAGGCAAAATAAAATCCCATATTGGCTATGTCCAAAAATGTATGTCTCATTCTGCACCTTGATTCAGTTGCTTTTGTCAGATGATAAGTAGCATTATTCATCTTTGGTCCTCTGGAATCATGTACAATCATTTCATTGATCAGAGTTAAAGGACTGATTCTTGAAATATCTAAAAGAGGGTGAAACAATATCTGGTTATAAAAATTAGCCAAAAACAAAAGGATATTGAGAACACAACTGTCAGCCTTCATTCCTACTTTCTCATCTCACTATTTATTAGAATGAGCTATACATGTATCCTTAATGAAACTATGAGAAGAAAAAGAGACAAACATTTCTGAATTATTTTCTACAATAGTCTTCATTTCATTCACAAAGTTGATTGAATGGTATAAAAAATACACTATCCATAGGTTTTATTGTTGTGGTGTTTTTAAGTGGACATTATCTATGCCTGTGGTAAACAACTTTGTTGAATGTACAAAGTGGTTTCTTGTAGCTTTTATCAGAAGAAATTCATGATTTTAACAAATGTATGTTTTAGTTGTCTACTGAGTTAAACCTCTTGCTATTCAAGATAACATCCCCGAACCCCATGTAGATTAATAGGGGAAATGTAGATAAAGGGGTTACATGGGGTTGGATATATATGGCTTTCAGTCTGTTGGTAGAAGTACCTACACATTGATGAAATCATGGACCGGTCTCATCTTATTATGGTTTTATTTAGCAGAACACACTAGTAAGACAGGGACACCTACTTTGTTATATGAATATTTTCTTTAAATTTGGATGGAAATTTTTTAAAAAAACTAACTTAAATGGATGGCTTGCTTTTCTTTAAGTATATAATGAAATTAACTAGTAATTTTTAAGGTTGTCCTGCATGTCTTGATTCCCTAACCTCAAAGTGATTAAAATCTATCCTATCTTCTGATTTTCTAATTACTTCACTGTAATAATGATTCCTATGTCTCCTGTATATTGGGGAAATATTTGATGATCATTGTCAAGTATGTTACTTTGTGTAAAGTTTAGAGACACTTTGTATGCCTTGGACACATTTTTGCTTGCCGAATCCATGATAAAGAAAGCCATTAGGACTGTTAAAGAAAAAAACAAAAAACAATAATCTTAAATCCCTTCTGCTCTTAACTACCAAACTCAAATACCATGGAATCATTCTGTAGTAGAAGGAACTTCAGAAGTCATCTACTTAACCCTTCTTGAATAAGAGTAACTTACTCTATGATACATCTTAAAAACAGATTGCCTTTGCTTAAGGAACTGAATAGATGGGGAATCCACCACCTCTTTGAGGCAACCCATTACGCTTTTGGAAAATTCACTAAATATTTAGGAGCTTTTCCTTGCATTAAGTCTAAACTACTTCCTTCTCTCTTAAAACTTCTGACAAATAATTCCTAGTTTTGTTCTCTGGAGTCAAGTACAAATCTAATATATGCCACAGCCACCACAAATCATTCTCTCTAAGCTTCCTCTTTCAGCCATGAAGGGTTGGTTATTGCAATCAATATGAAGCAACTGGGATGCAATCTATTTCACATCAAAGGACCTGCATTTCAATTCCACTACTAAACTCAGAAATGGTTGAAAACTCACCCAACCCCATAGTCTTTGTCTTAGCTTAGAAAGACTAATAATATGTATACTATTTACTTACAATGTTGTGAGTATCATATGAAAAGTATTTGGGGATGCTTTTTACTATTGTCTGTTAAAGTGTCAATATTATTTTGGATAAATGCTGTCATTTGTTATAGAACTTATTAGGTTTTTCAAGGTAAGAGCTGGCATTAAAAATGCACACTAAGTTATTTCTGTAGGTAGGATTTTTCAACTTCACATCAAGTTTATAATAGTTTAAAATGAATAAAATATGTAAAATAGATGTGAATGGCTGATATTTTTAATATTGGAGTTATTACTCATTTCAGAATTTTTCCAGCATTCAAAAGTTGGGTTTTAGTTATAGAGGGTGTTTTGCCATAGAAAATATTAATCTTATAACAAATATCTAAACTTCAAAACAATTTCTAATTTTTTCATTATGAAAACATTGGCTCCCAGATAACAAAATTTTCTGACCATAGCAATTCATTAAGACATTTATTTATCTAGGATGTGAAAATGTTTTGAGCTATATCTGTGCAAAGGAATTACCCACATTAGTTAATTGATTAGATCTTTTGAGGTATTAAAGTATTTTGATTATAAATACTTCTTGTACTCTTCATTAGAGGTGAGGTTGCAATTTTCATCATTTTTTTAATCCTTAACCTTCTGTCTTTGAATCAATATAGTGTATTGGTTCCAAGGCAGAAGAGCAGTAAGGGATAGGCAATGGGGGTTAAGTGACTTGCCCAGGATCACACAGCTAAGAAGTGTCTGAGGCCATATTTGAACCCAGAACCTCCCATCTCTGAGCCTGACTCTCAAACCATTGGACAACCCAGTTGTCCCCAGCCCTTTTCATCTTTGACACTGGTAATTTGGTTTTCTTCTTTCCTTTTTTTTAAATTAGATTAACCAGTACTTTTATCTTTTTTATTATTTTTTTCAAAATACCAGCTTCTAGTTTTATTTATTAATTCAATAATTCTTTCACTTTCACTTTTATTAATTTCTCCTTTAATTTTTAGGATTTCTAATTTAGTTTTTATCTGAGGATTTTAAATTTGTTCTCTTTCTAGTTTTTTAAATTTACATTGACCTTTGCTCTCCCTGATTTGTTAACATGCACTCAGGGATATAAATTTCCCCAACTACTGCTTTGCCTACATCCAGTAGATTTTGATATGATCTCATTGTCATTCTCTTCAACAAAATTACTAATTGTTTTTTATGATTTGTTCTTTAACCAACCAATTTTGGAGAATCATATTATTTAATTGCCAATTAATTTTTTTATTTGCCTCTCCATGTACCCTTACTAATTATGATTTTATTGCATTATGATTTGAAAAGGTTGAATTTATTATTTATGCTTTTTTGCATTTGTTTGCCATGTTTTTATGCCCTAGTACATGGTTAATCTTTGTGAACATACCATATGCTACTGAAAAGAAGGTGTATTCCTTTTTCCTATCTATTTTTCTCCATATATATCTATTAACTAATTTTTCTAAGATTTCATTTACATCTCTTACCTCTTATTTATTTTTTGGTTTGACTTGTGTAGATCTGATAGGAGATGGTTCAGGTTTCCCACTAGTATAGTTTTACTATCTATTTCCTCCTTAAACTCTGTTAGTTTCTCCTTTAAAAATCTGGATGCCATACCATTTGGTACATACATGTTGAGTACTGCTATTTCCTCTGTCTATATCGCCTTTTATCAGGATGTAATTACTTCCCTTGTCTCTTTAATCAGTTCTATTTTTACTTGACTTTGTCAGATATCATGATTGTGACTCCTGCCTTCTTTTACTCAGTTGATGCCCAATAAATTTTGCTCCAGCCTTTACCCCATCTATGCCTATCTGCCTCATGTGTGTTTCTTGTAGACAGCATATGGTAGGATTTTCATTTCTGATCCATTCTGCTTTTTGCTTCCATTTTATGGGTAAGTCCATCCCACTCATATTCAGAATTATGATTACCACCTGTGTGTTCCTATTCCCCATCATTGTGATTTCCTCTCCTAGTCCTACCCTTTCTTCTTTCACTATGTCCTTCTACACTGTTGTTTTGCTTTTAATCAATCCCCCTATTCCCTACCCTTATTTTACTCCCCTTTCCACTGCTTCCCTTCTTATTCCCCTTATTTTTCTCTAAGGTCTATTAAATTCCCTCCCCTTCTCTCCTCTCCCCCCTTTTTGTACTCCCTGCCCTTCTCCCCCACCCTGGTTTTTCCCTCTCAACTTTTGTGTAGGGTAAGATAGAATTCTATACCCCAATGGATCTAGATGCTTTTCCCTCTCCGAATCGATTCCACTGTGAGTAAGGTTAGCACTCCCTTCCTCTCCTTCTTACAATAGTATTCTTCCCCTCTCCCTCTTATGTGCCTCTTTATGTGGTATAATTTATCCTATTTTTCTTCTTCCTTCAAGTTTCTCTTGGTGCCATCTTCTATTTCCCCGTACCTTTTTTTTTACATATCATCTTAAACCACTTAGTACCGCAACCTCTACCTACGACGAATAATTATTCTAACTACTATGATAGTGAAAACATAGGAATATATATATTATTGATATATGATATATATAGGATATAGGATATAGGATATAGGATAATATATGATATAGGAATATAAGCAATTTGACCTTACTGAAGTCCTTAAAAAAATTTCCCCCCTCTTTCTTGTTGACCTTCTCATGTTTTTCTTGAATTTTGTATTTGGACACCAAATTTTCCATTTAGTTCTGGTCTTTTCTTCAGGAATACTTGGAAATCTTCAATTTTGTTAAATGCCCATACTTTTCCATGGAAGTATATAGTCAATTTTGATGGGTAGGTGATCCTTCATTGTAGGTCCAATGATCTTTTCTTTCTAAATATTATATTCCAAGCCTTGTTGTCCTTTAGTATAGAGGCTGCCAGGTTCTGTGTAATCCTGATTGGTACTCCTTTATATCTGAATTGACTTTTTCTGGCTTCTTGCAATATTTTCTCCTTGGCTTGGAACCTCTTGAGGTTCCTGAGGGTTGTCTTTTGAGGGGTTAATGTATAGGGTGATCTATGGACTCTCTCAATGTCTATTTTGCCCTCTTGTTCAAGAATATCAGGGCAGTTTTCTTGGATAATTTCTTGTAGTATAATGTCCAGGTTTCTGATTATTTCCAGGTTTTCAGGTAGGCCTATGATTCTCAAATTGTCTCTCCTGGACCTATTTTCCAAGTCAGTCATTTTCTCAATGAGATATTTCATATTTCCTCATATCTGTCATTCTTTTGACTTTGCTTTATTAATTCTTGCTGTCTTGTGAGATCATTAGATTCTACTTGCCCAATTCTAGTTTTTAAAGACTGGTTTTCAGCTATGATCTTTTGATTTTCCTTTTAATTTTGGTATATCCTACTTTTCGTGGCTTCTACCAAGTCAATTCTGGTTTTCAATTTGTTTATCATTTCATTTGATTTCTGGGCTTCTTTTTCCAAGTGGGAGATTTTTTTGTCTTTTAAAGTGTTATTTTTTTTTAACTATTTCCTACTTTTCTTGCCAAGTTTCTTCAATCTTTCTCACTTTGTTCATAATCTTAAATCTGATCTCCTCAACAGCTTGCGACCAATTTCCATTGGGGGGGGGGGGTGTATGTGTTTGCTTGTTTGTCGTCCTCTGCTGTCTCCTGTAGTCTGGAGTTTTCCTACATCGAAATTGTCCAGGGTCGATGTTTCTTTCTAATTTTTTTAAAGTAGTTGTTGATTGTAGTTCTTGGGTGTTGGTGGCCATTGCTGTGTTATATTTTTTCTTCCCTTCCCAGTCAGAAGTCTGAATAAGGGGTAGGCAGGTCTTTGTATTGAGCTACAGACTGGTTTTTGTCCTGAGGCTATTTTTTAATATCAACTGCATCTGCTGTGGGTAGCCCCTCTCTGCGCCCTATCTCTGTGCCCAATCTCTGTGTTCCTCAGCTTCCTGGGGTCCCAAGTTTCACTGCTGTCTAGGGTAAATCTGTGGTGTCCTCAGCCAGCCTGCTGGGAACCTAGGGATTGCCTTGTTCTGACTCTGGCATGCTCCCTCTTGACTTTGGTGCAGTAGGTGGAGTGGGGGAGGGGTTATCAGGTTGTGCTTTGGTAGGAGTAATTTTACCCCTTAATGGTGTGGAAATACCTAAAACCTGCCTACCTTCAATGCTGCACCCGGTGGAAGCACCCCTTCACTCGTCTGGTTTTGGTTTTTGTCCTTTTGAGATGCTTTATATCCATAGGTGGTGAGGAGAGGAAGACCCTTGCTTCTACTCTGCCGCCATTTTGGCCCAGAAGTCCAGATTAGATTTTAACAAGAGCTATAGAGAAGGTTTAATCAAGGGCCGGTAACAGAATAAATAGACAAGTTTGGCATGATCCTATAAAAATAACTTCTGAAACCCTAAAACAGAATGAACTGAGGCTGGCAAGGAATGGAAGGATATTAAAGAGAGCTCTGTTATATTGAGAGAAAGAGGAAGATCAAAGAAGAAATAATACCTTTGCCTGGGTTAGATGATACAATAACAGCTGACAACAGAACAGAACAGGTCAATTTGTTTGTTTTCCCTGGAAAGGAAAACAACCTTTACTCTGGAAGTGACAGAAAAAAATGAGACTAATAAGAAGCTTAATATCCAGGATTTATAAAGAGATAGCAAGAGAACTGGAGCTGCCCTTGAATTTATATCACTTGGATGAAAGGAATGACATCCTCTTGTCCTGAAAGAACTGGCAGATGGAATTGCTGTTCCATTGTCAGAGATATTTGAAAGATCAATGGAAATAGAGGAAGTACTACAAGTTTGAAAAAGTGTAAATTTCCTAATTTTCTCAAAAAAGGGGGGAGGAGAAGGTAGCAACTAACTATAGACCAATGAAAGGGACTTTAATGATCTCTTGTAGAATTTTCCTAGGAATTAGATTGTTGGTGAACATCTTGCATCCCAAACATAACCTCATTAATTTTTTTTGAGAGGATTACTAAGCTAATAAATGAGGAGAATGTTATGGATATAATTTGCTTAGATTTTAAGCAAAGGTTTTTTTAAAAAATAAAAGCCCTTACCTTTTGTCTTAGAATTAATACTAAGTTCCAAGACAGAAGAGTTGTAAGGGGTAGGCAGTTGGGGTTAAGTAACTTGTCCAGTTGCACAGATAGGAAGTGTCCAAGGCTATATTTGAACCCAGGACCTCCTGTTTCTAGGCCTGGTTCTTATTCACTCAACCACATAGCTGCCCCTAGAGCTTTTGATAAAGTATCTCCTATATTCTTGAGACGAAAATGGATATATGTGGACTAGATTAAAATTTAGATGGCATCAGAAATGGTTGGATGGCCAGCCTTAAAGATTTTTAATGGTTCATTATCAGCATTGCAGGTTTCCAGTCTGACTGGATCAAGAAATGCAAGAAAAGAAGTAGGGGACCACTGGGGCTGGAAAGACAGATTGGGACCAAAATGTGAAATGGCTTTAAAAGCTAAACAAAGAAGTTTCCAGAAGAAGCAAACCACAGTGGTAAAGGATCTCAAATCCATATCATATAATGATCATGGTAATGGGAATGTTTAGCCTAGAGAAAAGAAGACTACTGGCGGAGAGGGGGGAGTAGGTGTGGATATAGCTCTTCAGGTGTTCAGAGACCTGTCAGTTGGTTTTTGGTTGTTGTTTTTTTTAGATGGAGGAAATGGCTGGGTTTTGCATTAAGATTTATTCTATATCTTTAAAATCTTCATACTTGCCAGAGCAGTATTCTTTTGATGTATTATTTGGCTATGATAGAGCTTTATATATCTTATTTTCAGATTTGTGAGAAAAAATCGTTGTCATTTGTGTTACATCTGTAGCAACATTTGTCTTTTTTTTTTGGCAAGCATTGGTGGTGTTCTTGAACTCATTTTTTCTTCTATAGTTTAGCAACTTGAGAGCTACACTTTGATTCAGCCCTCCCAGTAAATTGACGTTATGGTTATCTTTTTCTTGTAACTGAATGCATTGCTTCTTTTTGTTTCAAATTTCTCAATTTATGATATTCTCAAGGCTGTCCGTGTTGTCATTTTCTTATACAGATAAGTTAATATTTTGTCTAATATTGCAGCTTTTAGAAAGTTTTAATAATATGTATCTTTTTTAAATAACGTGATATCTAGTAACAGATCATTGTTGTAACAGCATAGTAAAATTTGTGTTATTAGAAGATGCTTGAAATTAATTTTCAGAAAATAATTATATTATCAAGCATTTAGTTGAAAATTACACATAATAATAATAAAAATAGCTACCATTTTTATAATCCTTAAATTTTGTAAAACGCTTTACATATTTACCTCTTTTGATCCTTAGAGCAATCCTGTGAAGTCAGTACTGTTATTACTCATATTTTAGAAATTAAGAAACTGAAACCCTAGGAGGTTAAATGGGTTTCCCAGGGTACCACAGAGAGTAAGTGTATGAGGCAAGATTCATACTTGAATCTTCCTGACTCCAAGGTCAGTGCTATAACATGCTAGGCCACCAAGTTGTCTCAGTAATTTCACATTCTACTTAACTAGTTATTTTCACAGCTCAAGTTTTATTTTTTTCTGTTTAAAGAAGTTAATCAGGTAAGGATTTCTCTCCCCTCCCTATAAATTACTTGATAGTTGCATTTGGGGATACTATGGTCAGTTAGCAACCTTAGAAGAATTACATATCTACTTAAAATGTAGTCCTTTCAAAAAAAACCTTTTTTTTTTTTTAAATTATAACTAGGGAAGTGACTGGGTCAAAGGAACTTTCTTATAGGTATCTAGAAATGTTTGCCTTTTAATTGGCCAGTGATGTATTTGGAACATAAAGCAGTTACATGATAGTACTAGATGGTTTCTTTTTTTTTTTTTAAACACATACCTTTCGTCTTGGAATCAATACTGTGTATTGGTTCCAAGGCAGAAGAGTGGTAAAGGCTAGGTAATGGGGGTCAAGTGACTTGCCCAGGGTCACACAGCTAGGGAGTGTCTGAGGCCAGATTTGAACCTAGGACTTCCCATCTCTAGGCCTGGCTCTCAACCCACTGAGCTGCCCAGCTGCCCCTTAGATGGTTTCTTTAAGGAATGTGCTCAACAATTAGCACTGAGAATTTTGTTCTAATTTTCACAAGGCGTAATATCTTTGAATTTTGAAAATTTTGATATTTAGATAACTCAAAGGATGTGTTATTATAGGCATTTATAAATAAGTTTAATGCCAAAGTACTACAGGTATACTTCATTTTAAAATTGAAGGTTTGTGACAACCCTGTGTCAAGCAAGTCTTTTGGCCCCGTTTTCCAACAGCATGTGCTCATGTCATGTCTGTCATATTTTGGTAATTCTCAAAATATTTCAAACTTCTTTATTATTATTATATCTGTTATGGTGATCTGTGATGAATGGTCTTCAATGTTATTGTAATTGGGAATATCATGAATTTTACCTTTTAACTAATACTTAGTATTGATTCTAAAATAGAAGATAAAGGTTTTTAATAAAAGGAAAAACAATAACAACAAAAACTTTGTTCCTAAAAAATGCTAACTTATCATCTGAGCCTTCAGCAAGTTGCAATCTTTTTGCTGGTGGCAGTTTTTCAAAATAAGGCAACAATGAAGTTTCCCTTATCGTTTGACTCTTCCTTTCATTTAAATACTTTCAAATTATTGTAGGGTTATTAAATGGCCTAATTTCAATATTGTTGTGTCTCTGGGAATTAACAGTTGGTAGAGCAGTCAGAGCATAACCGTTATCAATTAAGTTAGCCATCATACATAGTGTAAAGATTAAAATTTAGGGAAACGGAGGCAGGTAGAAATTAGTTTCTCTCTGCAAGGAGTATTATATCTTTAGAGTTTTATTTAAGATAAGCAATTTAAGAATATGCAAGTAAGAGAAGCACCTGCTAGGTGGGCCGAGAGGCCCATTCAATTTTCACTCACATCATGAGACGTGTCTGCTTCGAAGCGGAAGTAGGAAAAAAGAGACCTCAGTAGGCGGAGAACTCCTTTAAATAATAATTTGTGATCTCGCCCAGGTGAGAATTCAGTGTGATTACAAAGCATTCTGGGAAGTGAGCAAGGACTTCTGGGGACTGGAGTCCTGGATTCAAGTCTCCGTTTTTACAATAGGCAAAATTCATGGTCCCCCAAAGATACCATGTCATTAAGGATAAAGTTGTGCTTTTGTCTTTCTTTGAATTGCCAGCTCTTAGCAGGATGCCAAGGACCTACTATTAACTAATTAATTAGCCATTACCTTCTGTCTTGGAATTAATATTAAGTATTAGTTCCAAGGCAGAAAAATAGTAAGGACTAGGCAATTAGGGTCAAGTGACTTGCCCAGGGTAACATAGCTATGAAGTGACTCACACAATTATTAAATGTCAGGTTTAAGATTTGAATCTGTCTTCCTGAAACATTCTCAGAACTCTTTCCACTAGCAATCTGCTTCTTGTTTGTAGTTCATATTACTGAGATATTCAGATATGCCAATCACTCCCAATTTAATTGACTGAGAATTTGGAAGCAAGTGTTAAGTCTCCCCTGACTCTTCTTGTTTGCCTAAATCCATTTATTGATATAAATTAAGAATCTTGAGAAATTCTAATAGCACCATTACAAAATGCTACCTTTATTTTTAAAGTTTTTTAAAAGTGTTTTTTTGATGATGCCTTTTGATTTTACAGAAATTATATCTGGATTCTCTCTTTCAGTGAGCAAAATTTACCTTCTCTCTTGCCTAATTCCTTTTTCAAAGTTAGAAAGAAGCAAACCCCCTGATAAAAACATATATAGTTGGGAGCAGATGAGTTGCTCAGTGGACAGAGACAGGTCCAGAGACAGGAGGTCCTGGGTTAATAATAACCTAAGGTACATCATAACTGTGTGACCCTGCCTCTCCCTTACCATTCTTCTGTGTTGGAACCAATATACAATATTGATTGTGAGAAAGAAGATAAGGGCTTGGGGTGGGGTGGTTTTTTAAAAATATGTATAGTGAAACAAAAGAATTCACCTATCAACAAAAAAGCCTTTTTTCCACTTAGAATTTTTTATCTTTCTGTCAGGTGATAGAAAGCATATTTCATCATTAGTCTTCTGTTATGGTTGGTAATTATACTGATCAGAGTTCCTAAGTCTTTCTAAGTTGTTTGACTAAATAGTATTGCATTCGTATAAATAATTCTCTTGGTTCTGCTCACTTCATTCTGCTTCAGCTCATAAAAGTTTTCTCTGAAACCACCATCATTATTTCATACAGCACAATAGTATTCCATCATGTTTCTCTACCAAAACTTGTTCAGCCATTCCTAATTGATGGGTACCCCCCTCACTTTTGAATTTATTATCACAGAAAGGGTTATAAGTATTTTTGTACATGAGTTTGTTTTGCTTAATATTAGTCCCTCCATGAAAATGCCCTTCTTTCATTAGTCAGTAGTAGTAGTCTCTCGGTAACCGAGGATGACGATTGTCTTTGTGCGTTTTCATCTATAGTGTATAGATGAATGTGCACAAAGACACTTGTACGTGAAAGAGATTTAAGTGGAAAAGTCGATGCACAGAGACAGTCCCACTCTCTCTGTGTTGGAAGCCTGGGTCCAGTGGCACGAAAGGTTGTTACACCTGGAGACTTCCTCAGCTGTATTGGCACTCCACAGTGCTTTGCTGCATCGCCATCTCAGCTGTTGAACCTTCTTATTGGTTTCTTCCATCTGTTCAGCTGAAGCAGTTTTCACATGCTGGGTGAGCAAAGCCCTGGTTCACCAGGGGTCGACGACCCGATGGCTACTCTCACAAGGTTTAGCTGGCCTGTTGAAGCCATTGCCCGGGGTGTGGCCGTTGCCGCATGCTAGCAGCTACTGGGAGCCACAAGTGAGAGCTGGGTATCAGGTGAGGGTCAGAGGCTGGAGAGCTGCCCTAAGAGGGCATGACAAGCCCTCCATACCAGAGATACTACCCCTCCCTGAGCACCCCATACACCCCATTAGTCAGTAAACATTTATTAAATGCTTATTATGTGCCAAGAACTGTGCTAAGCACTGGGGACACAGAGGTAAAAGATGGCCATTCTTCCAAAGCAGCTCATAGTTTAAAGGGGAATTGTGCAAACAGCTACGTATAAATAAGCTATATACATTATAAATTGGAAATAACAGAGGGAAGGCACTAGAATTAAGGTGTATTGTAGAAAGGATTCCAGATAAGGTAGAATTTTAGCTGGGGCTTGAAGGAAGTCAGAAACCAGAAGGTAAAGATGAGGAGAAAAAAATTTTCTGCTTATAGGTGACAGCCAGTGAAAATTCCAACAGTTGGGAGATGGAATGTCTTATTTGAGGAACAGCAAAGAAATAATGATCATGGATTGATGTAAAGTAAGTAAGATGTAAAAAGACATGAAAGGGGAGGGAGGAAGGTGAGGCGAGGGGGGGATTTAAACACTAAAGAAGATATGATGTCTAATCTTGTAGGAGATAGAGAGCCACTGGAGTTCAAGTAGAGGTAGTAGGTGAAAGAGTCAGATCTGCACTTTGATGAGATCACTTTGATAGCCAAGGATGCACTAGAGCAAGGAGACCAACCAGTAGCATGCAATAATTCAGATTAGAACTTAGACCAGGGTCAGAGTCGAGAGAAGAGCCATGTGCACCTATTACATGCCAGGCACCATGTTTTGCACTGGAGATACAAGTACAAATAAAAGGATTATCTTTGCCCTAAAGGAAATGATGAATGCTACAAAAGCAAAATTGACAGAACTTGGTTATAGCTCTCTTCCTGCTACTCCATCTCTTGGCTCTACCTCCATCTCTAGATACTCTGTTACTACCCCAATTGAGCCCTCCCTTTACAGAAAAATAATATAGTAGCTTTGTCTTGGAATCTATTTTGTAATGATATTGTTCTGTAACTTATTAAATATTCTTATGCCTAAGAGTTATTGTCCATGCATCTTATTTTTTATAAGGTTATGCAAATTCTTCAAGAATGGTTTTTGTTAATGATAGTTTTGTATTATTAATAGTATATATTTCATGACCTTCTACTAATCTGAGAGCCATCAGAGCAGGGATTAAAGTGTCTCTTTCCTTTACTGTACATACTTTATTAATGCTTATAATGTTTGAACAATTGTGGTAGAGTTTTCTACCATAAACTATATAGTCTTTTAATTCAAATGTATAGGTTTATTTTATGTTTTTTTTCCCCTAAAGGAAGAAGGCAAGAATTTTACTCCTTATATTCTTTCATTTGGATACTTGAATGGATTGGTAATAACACCTTCACTTTGCAATCTTTTCCCACCATACATTTCATATTTGTAAGATGATTAAGATGAGACCTTAGAACTCATCTTAACCACAAAGTAGAGGCTTAATTGAGGGCTCTGAACTCAAAAAACTAATATTTTTTCCTTTATACCTCCTAGTCTCTATTATACCTGCTATCATACATAGGAAGAAGGAATACAAAACAGAAAGGATGGTATGCACCAAGGGGACTTTAGAGAGTTCAACTAAGATACTGGAGTCCTTCTGGACTTTCTAATATCTTAGGAGTGATACTTTACCATTCCAGCTTTAAATCTCTTACCTCTTTTACTCATTTGGGAAAAACCTTATTATTTTAAACACCCACCACACACATATATAAAGCACGTAAGGAAATTTAAGAGGAGAATTAGGAAATAAGAAGTTCGGGTTTGGGGGGGGGGCTAAGGAAGAGGCAAAATCTAGGTGGCTCATTCTCATTTAAATTCTATTTCTTTATTCTTTTTCTAAGGATAATAGACTTAGACTTGGAAAGGGACCTTATAGATCCTCTAGTCCAACCAACTCTTCTATTTTGTAAGGCAATTGAGGCTTAGAGAAGTTATCTGATTTGCCATTGGTCACACAGTAAACCAGATAGTAATCCAGGTCCTTTGACTACAAATCCATCACTCTTTCCATTGTAGCATACTTCCTCTAAAGGATAACCTTTCATTCTTTCTTCACTGGCAAAGCTTTAAATCCTACCTCTTCATGGGATGCGCCACATCCATATCCCTTGCCACTTTATTTTATGTGCAATGATATTGTCTTGGAGGATCATCTATAGGCAGTTTGGAACCAGAATAGAAAACCTTGGGAAGAAGTACAGTTTCTTTAGCACTTGACTCCAGGAATTCCTTTACTCCTAGTCACACATAATGACAATTCTCTAGCCTAGCTTTCCTCTGTTTTGAAAACCAGTAAGGACACTGTTGTTAAGAAGATTGGAAAACCCAAGCTAAGGACAAAATTTGTAGGCTGAGATTTTATACATGTAAAATTTAACAGGGAAAATTTGACCCATATTTATTTAGATCAGTACAGATACAAAAAGAGATTAAAGTTGAAGGTAAGAGTTCTTCCAAGTGTATGTTGATACTGAAAAATTCCATAATGCTGAACAATAATTTGATAAAAGTGAATTTGAAGGAAATTGTTCTGACAACATAAATTAACTAGTGTGAATAGCACATACTAAGCATTTAGTTTAATGAAAAGTTACCTAGTCAGAATTTTAGGGTTCACTGTTGGTATCATATATAAGAACAAATTTTTTCTTTTCTGTGTAGCAGTGTGATCTGACCATAAATATAGAGAACCAGCATAAAAATTAGTGAACAAATAATTTATTAAGCACCTAATATGTGCTAGACCTAAACCAGACTCTGAAGCTTGCCAAATTCAGAAGGAAGGCAATAAGTCAGGTTTCAATCAAATTCAATTCATTTTGGACATGCACTAAAAGTTTGCAGATACCCATTTTGAGTTACTCTTGAGATCTTTGAAGATTTTAGTATTTAATTGTCTAGAGAAAGCACCAAGGACCCCAGATAATAAAGATCAGAATGAAACAAGATCCATTCTTCCTCTAGAGGAGCCTAGCCTAACATCAAGTTCTAATTCAGGTTGTATAGCTAGAAGGATGAATAAACAAATGAAAAATACTTGTGATAAAGACTATAGAACACAAGACACAAACCCAAAAGTAGGGGAAATGCTCTTCCACATCAATAAGAAAAGCCTCAAAGAGAATGACTTTCCCCAGAATTTCAACTAGAAATTTTGGGGAGAGATGAAGCAAGAATTTTATAAAGGTATTATTAGAGGCCAAGCATGGAGCTACAAACCTGTGATTTTTTATAATGGAAAGACTGAAATCGCAAAGAATTAAAGGAAGGTCCAGAACAAAATCTGTATGCTTAAAAGCAGAATCTCAGATAACAGAATTGTAATAATAAACTTGGTTAAGAGAATAGCAGGGAGATTACATTATGTTGAAAGATACAAAGTAGGTGGCAAAAGTACGACATAGGATAAATACACTAAGGATAAATAGGAAGTAATACACAAAGGGAAGGCACTAGAATTAAAAGGAGGTGGGGAAAGCTTCCAGTAAGAGATTTTATTTGGGATTTGAAGGTAGCCAGGGAGGTCAGTAGTTGGTTCCCATAAAGTAGGGAAGGGACAGAAAGTGATGTAGAAAAAGGACCATAAAAAGCCCAGAACTTCCTATCCAAGGGACTTCTCCTTTGGAGTCCTTGCTCCTTGTATCTTCTCTTTTGGACTTCTTCTTTGGAGGACTGCCCCTTGAGACTTTTTGACTTAAACTTTGACTTGGAGCTTTGTGCCTTTCGACTGGAGTTTTTAGCTTCAGGACTTTGACTTTTGGCTTTGGAGCTTCTTGGAGTCAGGGACTTTATTGTTGGGTTCACTGCTGCCTCCATGAACTTAGCTCACAAGGATTTTTCTGCATTGGGACCTTGGATCTTGCCCAGCTTGCTGGTGAGTGACTAGGATTCCCATGTGGAAATTGGAACCCTGTTGGGGAACAAGCTTCATTTCACCGATCAGCATTTAGGGTAGGCTAGGCAGTCTCCTTACTTCTTTCCCTTCCACATTTCCTTCTTTTTACTAATATTCCAATTAAACAAAATTGTTAAAAGCTGCTAACACTTTTCCTGACTTAAGGAATAATAAACAGTGACCACTTATTTTATAACTCTTATTTAGTCAAAATCCCAATTTAACCATTATAAAACAAAATCAGTGCAACTAAGATTAAAATGGAAAGAGTTAACTAGGGAAAATATTTGTAACTTATTTCTCTGACAAAGGTCTCATATCCACCTGACTGGTATATATGAGAACAAAAGCCATTCCCCAATAATTAAATGGTCCAAAGACATAACAGACTCTTTTCAGAGGAAGAAATTAAAACTATCCACAACTATGTGAAAAAAATATTCAGAATCACTAATGCCAGTTATTAAAGCAGTTCCAAGATTCTGTCTACCTCATGCAATTGGCTAAGTCTGACAAAAAAAGGAAAAGGAGCTATGAATTATGAATTGATTTGTGAAAAGAAATTTGAACTGCTCAAAATATCACTAAACTGTACATACCTATTGACACAGCACTTCTAAGCTTATACCCAAGAGAGATTAATGAAAGAGGGGAAAAAAGTTATATCAGTCAGTAAACATTAAACCCCTACTATGTGCCAGGAACCAACAAATGACAGTCACTAACCTGACTCCACAGAGCTCACAGTCCATTATGGGGAATATAATGTAAAAAGAAGCTGAAAAGTAGGAATGGGGAAAGCCTAATGAAATCTTGTAAACTGGTAGTAAATGATGAAATGGCTGTGTGGGCTCCTCTCCTTCAATAGAGGACCTGAGTGGAGCTCTCTGATGATAACCATTCACCCTCTCCAGTCAGAAGGGAGAAACCTCAGGGAAAAGGGATTCTGAGATATGAATTTCAGAGTTGCTGTGATTGATCTTGGTGGAAGAAGAATTTCTAGAGACAGTGATGAAGTCTTAGTGAACAGCCAGGTGGGAAATGATGATATATATTGTAATTGAATCAAAAATGTTCTAGTTAAAGGTAATCAGAGCTAAAATGAGATGGTTTCAACGCCACCCTTAAATGTACAAATATAGTCGTAATAGTTCTTTTTGTAGTGGCAAAAACTGGATATTGGAAATTAACAGAATGTCCACTAATTGGGGAATGACAACAAATATTCTATATTAATATAATAGAATATTCTTATATTGAAACAATGAAAGTAATGGTTTCAAAGTTCAAATGGGAAACTTACATGTACTGATGCCAAGAGAAATAAGTATAATAAGAATAGTTCATAGAATAACAATAATGTAAAGAAAAATGATTTTTAAAAAACTATATCTCTAATCAGTCACAAGATGAAACATACTGCCCTTTCCCCCACAGCAAAGAAATAGTGGACTTGAGATACAGAATGAGACAGACATTTGTGTACATGGCCATTGTGGAGGGTTTTTTCTCCTTAACAGTGGGGGGTAGATTTAAGTAGTAATTATTACATAGAAATTTGAAGTATAGGTGATATTAAGGAGAGAATTGGTATGTTGCACAAACTGAGATATTCTATTTTTCCCTTGAACTATACCAATTATTTCATCTGCACAGAGCTCTATGTGAAGAACTCCATGATAGACCATTGCTTTATTTGAGAATCTCTGAGAATGGCTTGGGGTCCCCAGAGGCCAGCTCTATCTATTATTCCTCTAGGACAAATTTCTGTCTGTCCTAAAACGCTTTCATAGATATCTGCAGACTGGCCTTGCAGTGAGGAAGACCTGGCTTCCCATTCTGCCTCTGATTCTTATTAGCTGTGGAATCTAATCTCTGCATCTCTCAGGCAATTCCCTAGAATTCAACCACTAACACTGAAATGGAATACAGGCCCTGACTAGGAGATTTTTTTTCCCCATTAGCATGGGGAAATTGGGCTTAATGGCACAACTTTGGGGCTATTTTATGAATTTCTCTGATTAGAATTGTTAATCAAAACATGTTTGAAAAATTGTGTATTTAAAATGTACAATGTAGAATCCAAATGAGATTATGGTGACCATATAACTGCTTTAACATTTGCTGCATGAAAAAGGGAAACAATAACATTATGACAAACAGGTAATTCTGACTTTGTACAGTTACTTAACTTTTTGTTATATCATATATTACTTTCTCTTCTATTAGGCCTAATTTGTCTTGGTTTTATTCAGTCTGTTATGGTATGATTTTTTAAAAGTGCCATCTATACTGATAAATTGATAATTCTGCTATGGCTTTCCAGTAAAATACTGTTATAATATAAAACTCTTAGAGCAGTTTTAAGCTAAGATTTAAAATTTTATATGTTAATTGTCTAGTTATAATGAAAGCCACTTTAGAATATTTTGTTCTTGTTCTTCTTAGTGCCCTGAACATAATATATGCTCTTGTTGAATAATTGAATCTTTTATTATTTAAAGAAATGTTTACTTTATTTATTAAAGCTTTCTTTTGGGGGAGAAATGTGGTAGGGAGTCTGAAAATCAGGATATTAGAGTTTGTAATAGAGAACCTTTAAGATCAATGGACCTTAATGTTCAGAGAAATTATTTTGAATACTTTTGTTTATAATAAAGAAAGTTTTCAGCGATTTAAACTGGCAGTATTTCAAACTTTTCTAGACCTTTTTGGCATACTGGTAGTCTTTTTTTTCCTCCCCAATTTATTTATTTATTTAGAATGTTTTGCCATGTTTACAAGATTCATGTTTTTTCTCTCCTCCTCCTGGAGCTGACAAGCAATTCCACTGGGTTATACATGTATCACTGTCCAAAATCTATTTCCAACATATTGGTAGTCTTAAAAGGATATGGAGCATCCAAATGTGGACCATTGAATACAATATATTTGTGTATATTAATGATAAACGTTGGCTACAATTCTATAACTATTGGCTCATTTCTTCAACTTTTTCCTCACCCATAAACTTCTGAAACTTTAAAAAGTTTTTTAATTAGTTCTACCTCTTAAGATCTAAGGGAAATGAATATTTATTCTTTTGTAAGAGAACCTTCAGATACTTAAAGACAGTTATTATACCTAAAAACAATTATCATAGCTTCACTTCTCCAGGTTAACACTCAGTTCCTTCAGTTGCCTTCCTCTGGACAATGTCCAATTTATCAGTCCTTCCTGAAATTAGGCTTTTAGAACTACATATGATACTTAGGATGTGGTAGTGTGAATTTTGTCACATAAGTCTGTAAGGTTATAAGTCATCTTTCTTCCATTATCAGTGTCATCCCGCCATATATCTAATCAGTTGCTAAATGCTGTTCAGCTCCACATCTTTGATCCATTCCTTTTCTCTCTTTGTCACGTTGTCACAATCTGCTTTTGGGTCTTTTATCTCCTTCCATATAGATTACCATAATAATTTGTTTGAGTTTTCCTTGTACATGCTTTCTGCAATCCATTCACCTTAGGTGCCACAGTAACCCTTAAGGCAGAAGTCATCTATGTCAGCTCCCATTTAGAAACTTTCATTAGTTAGATCAAGGGGCAGTAGAGTGTTGGAAGTAACATCACAGGACATTTGCCTGAATTTCTTCATTTTACAGATGCACAAACTGAGTCCCACAGAAATTAAGAAACTTGACTAAGATTACTCAAGTAGCCAATGGAAAAGTCAGAATTCAAACCCAGATTTAACTCCTTTCCACTTGCTACACTACCTCTAGGAAAAGAAAAGGGGGAAAAAAAAACCTTCACTTGACATTAAGGTCTTCCATAATCTTGCATCAATCTTATTTTACATTATTCTTCTTGGTACTCTACAACAACCAACTAGATGACTGTTTCCTGAATTTTTCATTCTTTTTTGTCTATAGTGCATTTTCACCTTTGCCTGTGAAGTACTTTGTCTTCACAATCCTTTGTTTTACTTACATATTTGGCTCTGATGCCCACTTCCACATTCTCCCCAGTTGCTAATGTTTTGTCTCCAAAAATTACCTTCTGTTACTCTGGTTTATATGTGTATTGTATTCTCCCATAAATTGTAGGCTATTTAAGGGCAGGGATGTTTCATTTTTTTAAAAAATCTTTTTAGCCCTATTATATTATCAAATCAAATAATATTTGTAAAGCACTCTGGACAATACCTGGCAAATAGTAGGTTTGTTCCATCTCCTAGGGCTTTTTATATGCTATAGGTGCTTATTGTTCATTTGTTTTCTTTTGTCTTTATTGGAATTAGAGAGTTTGGAGCAGTGAAAAAACTTTTTCTTACCTTGGGTTTCTGCAGGCATTGCTAAAAGATATTCCATCATGAATAACTTGATATTATTCAGTTGAATACTTTCATAATTGTTTTTCTTGTCCTCTTTTTGAAAAAAAGTAACTGTAGGAGATAAGAACAAAGCTAATTGTTTAATGTTCATTAGTTTCTTAGTATATGGGGAGTGTTTGCTATGTAGGGTTTTTTGGTTTATTTGTTTTTATGTAGAAACACTTTATTTTTTAGTATTTTATTGATACCTTTTGTTTCATAACAGTTAATTCTTGACATCATTCCCTTTTCCTCACCCACATAGAATTCTTACTTGGAGGTAAGACATTTGACTTCCTATGCAAAATTCCATACCCCGAGTTCTCAGGTTAGGCTTAATAGTATGACTAACTTTATTCCCTTAGCCCTGCAGATAGCATTAACGTTAATTTTTTTTTATGAATTGCTCCCCTCATAAAAGATATCTTCGTGATATTATATAGAATAGCAACTGCAAAATACATGCTATCCTCTAACTGGTTTAGTTGAGCCAGAAGAACCAGTAATTCCTGTTATGTGAATAGAATGAAGGTACCTAGTTATGGGTGTTAAATGATTCTTTGTGGGATTTTTTCTTAACTCTACCCTTCTTAGTGATATTTCATTTTATAAACTTCACTTTGTTCAGACTGTGCTACCTTAAGTTTTAGAATGCATTATTAAGGTTACTTTGGGATTTATTTATTTTACATTGGCTGAAGTTGATTTATTCTTTTGGTTTATTTATTTTATTTTATTTTTTTAATTTTTATTTGGTCATTTCCAAACATTATTCATTGGAAACAAAGATCATCTTCCTTTCTTCCCTCCCTCCCCTCCCACCACCTCTCCCACAGCCGACATCCAATTCCACTGGGTATCACATGTGCTCCCGATTCAAACCTATTTCCATGTTGCTGGCATCTGCACTAGAATGTTCATTCAGAGTCTCTCCTCAGTCATATCCCCTCCACCCCCGTAGCCAAGCAGTTGCCTTTCATCGGTATTTCCACTCCCACAGTTCATCCTCTGCCTGTGGACAGCGTTTTTTAGATCCCTGCAGATTGTTCAGTGACACAGCATTGCCACCAATGGATAAGTCCACCACCTTTGACCATATCACAATACATCAGTCTCTGTGCACAATGCCTTCCTGGCTCCGCTCCCCCCGCTCCGCATCACCTCCTGGAGGTTGTTCCAGTCTCCACCACTCCCTCCAGCACAACAGTATTTCATCACCAACACACACCACAATCCGTTCAGCCATTCCCCAACCGAAGGGCATCCTCTCATTTTCCAACCCCTGGCCACCTCAAAGAGTGCAGCCATGAACACTCCCGCACAAGTCCTCCTCCCCACTATCTCCCTGGGGTACAAGCCCAGCAGTGCCATGGCTGGATCAAAGGGCAGACAGTCCCTTATCGCCCTTGGGCATAGTTCCAAATTGTCCCCGAGAATGGCTGGATCAATTCACAACTCCACCAGCAATGAATTAGTGTCCCTACTTTGCCACATCCCTTTCAACATTCATTACTTTCCATAGCTGTTATGTTAGCCAATCTGCTAGGTGTGAGGCGATACCTCAGAGTTGTTTTGATTTGCATCTCTCTAGAACACTTTTTCATGTGCTTATTAATAGTTTTGATTTCTTTGGCTGAGAACTGCCTGTTCATGTCCCTTGCCTGTTTATCAATTAGAGAATGGCTTGATTTTTTGTACAATTGATTTAGCTCTTTGTAAATTTGAGTAATTAAACCTTTGTCAGAGGTTTTTATGAAGATTGTTTCCCAATTTGATGTTTTCCTTCTGATTTTAGTTACATTGGTTTTGTTTGTACAAAACCTTTTTAATTTGATGTAGTCAAAATTATCTATTTTACATTTTGTGACTCTTTCTAAGTCTTGCTTGGTTTTAAAATCTTTCCCTTCCCAAAGGTCTAACAGGTATACTATTCTGTATTCACCTAATTTACTTATAGTTTCCTTCTTTATGTTCAAGTCATTCACCCATTCTGAATTTATCTTGGTGTAGGGTGTGAGGTATTGATCCAAACCTAATCTCTCCCACACTGTCTTCCAATTTTCCCAGCAGTTTTTATCAAATAATGGATTTTTGTCCCAAAAGCTGGGGTCTTTGGGTTTGTCATAAACTGTCTTGCTGAGATCATTTACACCAAGTCTATTCCACTGATCCTCCTTTCTGTCTCTTAGCCAGTACCAAATTGTTTTGATAACCACTACTTTATAAATTTGGATGCTATGCCATTTGGTGCATACATGTTGAGTACAGATATTTCCTCACTGTCTATACTGCCTTTTATCAGGATGTAATTACTTTCCCTATCTCTTTTAACTAGATTTATTTTTACTTTGGCTTTGTCGGATATCATGATTGTGACTCCTGCCTTCTTTTTGTCAGTTGATGCCCAATAGATTTGGCTCCACCCTCTTACTTTCACCCTATGTGTATCTACCTTTCTCATATGTGTTTCCTGTAGACAGCATATGGTAGGGTTTTGAACTCTAATCTACTCTGCTATTCGCTTGCGTTTTATGGGTGAGTTCATTCCATTCACATTCAGAGTTATGATTACTAGCTGTGTATTTCCCAGCATTTTGATTTCTGCTCCTTTACCTGCCTTTTCTTCTTTCACTATTTCCTTCTACACCAATGTTTGCTTTTGAACAGTCCCCCTTGTTCCCACCCTTATTTTATTTCCCTTTCTACTCCCCTCCCTATTTATCCCCCCCTTATTTTCCCTGTAGTCTTTCTAACATTAACCCCCCCCCTCCCTCCCTCTGTTGTACTGCTTCCCTCCCCACCAGTCCATTTGTTACCCTTCTGCTCCCCTATAGGGTGCAAATCTATTCTCTGCCCCCAATGGATCGGATTGTTTTTCCCTCTTTGAGTCACTTTCAAAGCACGTAAAAGTTGAGTATTTCCTGTCTCCAACCTCTTTACCCTTCCAGTGTATTGATGTTCTTCCCCCCTCCCACCTTGAGCTTCTTTATGACATATAAATTTACTCCAATTTGTTTCTTTTCCCATTTCTTTTAATATTAACCTATTTTTAAGCTCTAGTTACATATATATGCATACTCATGTGTATGTATTTTTGCATGCATATATCTATATACCTATTTATGTCTTGTCCTTTCATCCTATACAGTTTGTTGCTGTTCCCTCTAAGTATACTTCTTTTTGCTTCCCAGCTAATAACAACAGTTTTTAAGAGTTACCAAAGACCTCTTTTCTTATAGGGATACATATCATTTTAACTTATTGAGTCTCTTAAAATTTTTTTTGTTTGTTTTTCTTTTTTCCCCTCTTTTTTAATTACCTTTTGATGATTCTCTTGAGTTCTGTGCTTGGACTTCAATTTTTCTGTTCAGGTCTGGTCTTTTCTTTACGAATTCTTGAAATTCTTCTATTTTGTTGAATGACCATACTTTCCCCTGTAAGAATATAGTCAGTTTTGCTGGGTAGTTGATTCTTGGTTGTAGACCTAGTTCCCTTGCTTTCCAGAATATCATATTCCATGCCTTTCTTTTTTTCAGTGTGGATGCAGCCAGATCCTGAGTTATCCTCACTGTGGTTCCTTGGTATCTGAATGACTTCTTCTTGGCAGCTTATAATATCTTTTCTTTGGTCTGATAGTTCTTGAATTTGGCTATAACATTCCTGGGTGTTGTCAGTTGGAGATTAAGTACAGGAGGTGATCTGTGGATTCTATCAATCTCCACTTTTCCCTCTTGTTCAAGGATTTCAGGGCAGTTTTCTTTAATAATTTCCTGTAATATAATGTCCAGGCTTTTTCTTTTGTCATGGTCTTCTGGTAGGCCAATAATTCTTAAATTATCTCTCCTTGAACGATTTTCTAAATCCTCTGTTTTGTGAATGAGATGCTTCATATTTTCCTCAATTTTTTCATTCTTTTGGTTTTGTTTTATAGTGTCTTGCTGCCTTGTGAGGTCGCTTGATTCAAGTTGTTGTATTCTGGTTCTTAAAGACTGGATTTCATCCTTAGTTTTTTGGTCGTCCTTTTCCTTTTTGGTCGGATTTTCTTTGGAGGTCATCTTTCATCTTCTTCACCTCATCTTTCATCTGCTTTGCCTCATCTTTCATCTCCTTTGCCTCATTTTCCAGCTGGTTGATTTTGGCTTTCAAGACACTATTTTCTGTTTCCAGATGACTTATCTTAGTTTTTAAGTTCTTTTCCCAATTGTCTTCAGCCTCTCTTAATTGTGTTTTGAATTGCATTTTGAGTTCTTCCAAAGCCTATATCCAATTCACTGGGATTTCTGATTTTTCCTTTGCTGGGTCCTCCCCCTCTGTTTCATTCCCTCTTTACTCATTATAATTTCTTTCTTCTTTTTCTGTTGTTTGCTCTAGTTTATCCCTTCTTTGCTCCCTGTATTTGGCTGTGCTCTTGCTCTCCCCTCTTGGAGCTTTGTCAGATCTCTTGGTACAGTCTCTAGGGGAGGAATGTTAGCTTCCCTGTCCTCTGGAGGCTTTTGATTAGATTGAGTTCAATTGGGTTGGGCTGTATGTGATATGAAGCACTGAGGCTCTGAAGACTCCTGGAAGGCTGGGCCGCCCAGGCTCTCTCCAGTTCTCTCCAGCTGCTTCTCTGCTGTCCGCAAGTTGTCTCCCTAAACTCTGAGGAGTTCTGATGGGATTAGTTCAAATGGATTGGTCTGGATGTGCCCGAGGCAAGGGTGAGACTGGAGACAGATGGAGGGACCGAGCCCGGCACCCCGCTGCTCACAAGGTAGACCCTGCAAACCAGCACCTTTGCCCGCTCAGAGGTTCCCGCTGCTGCTGGGGGCTCAGCCCTCTGGGTTGTGGGGGAGGAGTCCTGGGACCTTCGCTCTGCCTTCCCCTTAGCCCCTTAGTATTCTCAGATTCCGGCTTTTGGGGGGGCATACCTTTTGATTTGAGTCCAGAAGGAGGGTTCCCCACTTCTGTCGTGTTCTTCAGATTGAATTTCGGTGCCCTAGGAGCATTCAGTCTGTATTGGTAAGAAAGGGTCTTCCACGAGGTCTAAACTTTTGTTGCTTCTAAGCTGCCAACTTGACTCCGCCCCCCTATTCTTTTGGTTTAAATGAACTGATATGTTCTGGTAAAATGATCTTTTCTTATACCCTTATATAAATTTTTATTAATTATATTTTGCTATCACACCAATATTCTGTGGTATTATAGTATTTAATTCCTGGGGGATGAGGCTTTCCTTAGTCCATTCATTCTCCAAATAGTTGATGGGAATCTACCCTTTTAATTAATAACTTAAAAAAAAAAGTTTTAAAAATTGAATCCTTAATATCTATTGATGCTTCACTGCTTATATAATTTAACTTTTTCTCTTGATATTTCAGAACTATATTCAGATATTTAGGTCTCAAATGACCCACAAAGTAGTAAAAGCTAACATTTTCAGAGTGCTTGAAGGCTTACAAAGCACTTTCCATATATTCATTTGCTCTGTCCTCTGGATATTATTATGTAATATGTTTAGTATTTTATATATCTGACTTACCTCTGTGGCAAGATTTCACATTCACATCTCTAACATAGTTCATTATACAGAATAGTGTAATTCACTTACTTTAGAAATATAAAAATAGAATTTGTTGTGCCAGTTTCTAAATGATTAAATTTGACATTCCAGTACCCTAGCCTAGATCTGAAAAAAGCAATTCTGTAGTACTGATCATATGTAATGTAATGTCTTTCAATGTGGCATGTTATAAATTAACCTAAGTACTTGTTATTTGAGATGCTTAAGTTTTAGAAAAACTTGTCTGTGAAAAAGGGATGCAGAGAGCACCGATATATCATGATGTGTCAGGGCAGTTTTTTGAATTGTGAATTTACAGATTATAGTTTGAAAGTTCCAAACTGTTATTGGATAATTGCAACAAAATTCCTTTAAAAAAAAAAAACAACTTCTTCCCCAGTGGCTTTTTCCCAACTTTCCCCATTCCCTCTCTCTATTTTCTCTATAGTTTAGTAGTTGTTGAAGAAAATGACCCTTGAATATAGAGTACAATACTGCATTAAGTAATAGTGTAATAATATAAGAGAACAAAGAAGTGTACTTGATCTACATCAAGGAACTTTGAATCTAACTTCAGAGGACCAAAATTATACGTAGGTGGCAAATAGAAAATCATTTCAAAGGTATCTGCTAGAGGCAGCTGGGTGGGTCAGTGAATTGAGTCAGGCCTAGAGACAGGAGGTCCTAGGTTCATATGTGGTCTCAGATACTTCCCAGTTAGTTGTGTGACCCTGGGCAAGTCACTTGACCCCCATTGCCTAGCCCTTACCACTCTTCTGCCTTGGAAACAGTACACAGTAATGATTCTAAGATCAAAGGTAAGGTTTTTTGTTTGTTTTTGCTTGTTTTAAATGTATATAGCAATGATTGGAGTGCAAAGAGAGCTGGTGTTAGGCAGTTTTCAGGCCCTTATATTTTCATTATACAAGGCCTTTGATGTCTAACCTACTTAAATGTTCAACTGTTAATCTCCATTTTCTTCTCTCTAGTTTTGTTGGGCAGTTAAGTAGGACAGTAGATAGAATGCTGAGTCTGAAGACAGGAAGACTTATCTTCCTGAGTTCAAATCTGGCCTTAGACACTTACTAGCAATGTGACTAACAAATCACTTAACTCTGCCTCATGAGGTGTCTTGTCTTAAAATGAGCTGGGGAAGGAAATGGCAAACCTCCTCATTAATTTTGCCAAGAAAACCCCAAATGGGGCTATGAAGAATCCAACAAGACTGACAACAAATTGATAACACTAATTTTCTAGTTCTTCTCTCCAACCCATCCTTCTCAGTTGTCTTCACTTGTTCATCCATGATATATCCACCAACTATGGGTATTCCTCAAGGTTTTATCCTGGTCCCTATTCACTTTTTTTTCTATACTAAGTTGGGATTCTCATCAGTTTGCTTAGGTTTCATTAACTCTATGTAAATGATTCCCACCCACATCTATCTTTTCCTAATCTTTCCTGACTTCATCACATATTTAGTGCTTTTTGGACATTTTAAATTGGATATCCCTTAGTTATCTCAAAATCACTGTCCACGCTAGAACTCATCTTTCATTACAAACTCTCCCTTTAGAGAGCTCTTTGTAGGTCCCTCCAATTTTTAGGGATGGCACTTAGGGGGTTTCCCACTCAGAAACTTTGTAGACTTCACTAGCTCCAGAAATTCATAATTTTACAAGATGAATCAACTAAAAAACTCATACCTCTCAGTACCTCTTGCCCTTTGAGCTCTTCCCTCTGATTAGCTCTTTTAGCTGATTCTCATAGTTTATAGATTCATATCCCTTTACCACTCTTCTCAATGTGCTATATATATACATACAATTGTATGTGTGTGTGTGTATATATATATATATATATATACATACATATATATATCCCATTTGCTTGTAAAAACATTTTTAAAATTAATTTATTTAGTCAATTTAGAGCATTATTCCTTGGTTACAAGAATCACATTATTTCCCTCCCTCCCCTCCACCCACCCTTCTCGCAGCCGACGTGCAATTTCATTGGGTATTATTTGTGTCCTTGATCAGAACCTGTTTCCATGTTGTTGATGTTTGCATTAGGATGCTCATTTAGAGTCTACATCCCCAGCCATATCCCCTCAACCCATGTATTCAAGCAGTTGTTTTTCTTCTGTGTTTCTACTCCCACAGTTTTTCCTCTGAATGTGGATAATTTTTTTTCTCCTAGATATCTCCAAGTTGTTCAGGATCACTGCATTGCCACTAATGGAGAAGTCCATTACATTCAATTGTACCACAGTGTATCTGTCTCTGTGTATAATGTTCTCCTTGTTCTGTTCCTCTCACTCTGCATCATTTCCTCCACTTTATTATTCCTTTGAGCACAATAGTATTCCATCACCAACAGATACCACAATTTGTTCAGCCATTCCCCAATTGAAGGGCATCCCCTCGTTTTCTAAATTTTTGCCACCACAAAGAGCTCAACTATGAATATTCTTATACATGTCTTTTTCCTTATTATCTTTTTGGGGTACAAACCAGCAGTGCTATGGCTGGGTCAAAAGGCAGTCTTTTAGCGCCCTTTGGGCATAGTTCCAAATTGCCCTCCAGAATGTTTGGATCAGTTCACAACTCCACCAGCAATGCATTAATATCTCAACATTGCCACACCCCCTCCAGCATTCATTACTTTCCTTTGCTGTCATGTTAGCCAGCCTGCTAGGTGTGAGGTGATACCTCAGAGTTGTTTTGATTTGCATCTCTCTGATTATAAGAGATTTAGAGCACTTTTTTCATGTGCTTATTAATGGTTTTGATTTCTTTGACTGAAAATTGCCTATTCGTGTCCCTTGCCCATTTATCAATTGGAGAATGGCTTTTTTTTTTTAACTATTGACTATATTGTTTTAAAATGTTAACCTAATGCTTATACTAAGACTTAGTTTTCACTTGGGAATTAGATGATTGCTTCATAAAATAGAAATGGTAGTTTTATCACATACACATTAATTCATTGATATATTGAAGACATTTGACTGCCAGACAGTAGAATGTGTATTTTCATATCTTGCTGTAGAATTTTGCTTGGCTAAAAATTGTTTAGTTAAATAACAAAAATATTGTAATCTGCAGATGATATTTTAAAACTTTTACATTTCCTAATTTTCACTTTCAAAGTACAGAATTTAATAAACACCAACAATGTGGAAAAAGCACTAAAGATTCAAAGATTAAAAAGAAGAGATCCTACCCTTGAGGAATTTAGAAAACATTTTAGAATCTTATGTTGAGAAAATCAAGTACTACCATGGTTTACTGTTTTTTTTTTTGTTGTTTGTTTTAATCAGCCATTCACAGGTATGCTTGACATTAGTTATGACCTCAGTCTAAATGTATTGTGACTTGTACATTGTAGGAGCTCAATCATTTGAAAGAAAAATTGTAGCTTGCATTTTCAGTGAATAGTTTTGGAAAGTCAAATGATGTGTATGTAACTCTAGAGCAGGGGTTGTGTTTTTAATAATGTTTTTAAATACATATGACAAAATATGTAAGATTACAAAGGAAACTTTAACAGTTAGTGAAAATAAAAATGTAATTTTCCCCTAAACAAGTTAACTGACCTCTGGAACTCAGGAATTCTTGCTTTGAAGAAAATGGAGATTTGCATCCAATTTTCAAAACGTGAAAAAAAGGAAAATTTTAGTGGCTCAGTATAGGTCTAAAAAACTAAACTTTCCATTTGAACTTTTTTTAAAGTAATTTTTTAAAGCATTTTGTTCTTTTTTTAGTTTTTTCTTTTAGCCCACTGACTTTTCTCCTTTCACACCAAAGAAACTGTCTTTTAACAAATAAAATCTTGCAAAACAAACCAGCAAGTTAGTAATAGATAAATCATTCTACTCACTAATTTACCATTTCTCTGCAAAAATGGTAGCAAGCATGTTTCATTCTCCTTGTTCTGAAGTCACAATTCTCCACTGAAATTTCCCGTCACTCCAACTGAGTTATTTTTCCCAGTGGGACCACCATATCACTTTTGTCTTCCATGTTCTGTATCTTAGACTTAAAAAAAAAAAAAACTTTTCTCCCCCTTAATTTCTCATATCTATATATAGTCAATGCCTATGAATTTCACATCTTTAACATTTCTCTCTTCTTTGTTTCCAAAGACTCATAACTAGTATAGATCACACAAAAATCTAATGATGTGTGACTTTTATATATTTGTGGGCTTGGTTTTTATAAACATTAAAAACATTTACCATCTGTCTTATTTCCAAGACAATTACTTATCTGAGATCACACAGGGAGGGAGTATCTGAAGCCAAATTTAGAACTTCAAATCTTCAGACCTGGCTCTTTGATTACTGTGATACTTAGCTACTCCTATATAGCTCTTTAAAGTACGCAGTGCCCTTTGCATTAACATAACCTCTAAAAAGGTCTCTTCTCTTATATTCATCATTTTTTTAAATCAGCTATACTACTGCCAAAATAACTTCTTTTGTCTTTGGATCTGGTAATTGGTCACTCCTCAGAATCTTCTGTAATTTCCTTTTGATTGTATTAAATAAAGTTTAGACTCCTTTGCCTGATTTTCAGAACTCTCCACTATCTGGTGCTACCTTTCCTTTACTTCTATAATTTATATGTATTTTGTGCCCCAGCCAAACTGTACTAGTAGTTTGAAAACAGAGCCATGCCTTTGTTTACACTTTTCAAGTTTGAACAGTTTCCCTAGAAATTCATCTTCCTGCAAGATCTTATCAGCTCTGAAACTCTTACCTTCTCAGTCCATGCTGTTCATTGGACCCCTCCTTCCCTCTGATCAGAGATGGTAGAGGAAGAACATTGAGAGCTTCTCTTAGAACCTTCATTTAATGAGTCAATCTAGGGCAGCTACCTCTTCTTTTCCCACCTGACTGCATGCCTCCAAACTAGGTGCCCTTCCTCTCCCCCACCTCTTTTCCCCGCCTTTTTTTTCCCTATGTGAATCCCTACCAAGAGGAAGTGGATAAGCCCCTTTCTTTTTGTGCAATGTACAAAGAAGGAAGTTCCTTTCAAGTAAAAAGGATACAGAGGGCCATGGAAACCAGAGATAGATGGAAACTAGAGGAAAATGGAGATGCCACATTATATGTGGACATCGAAGGAGGCCTATATTGATCACTACTTTTCTAAAGCCCCTTACTGGCAAAAGTTTATGCTATATGGGGGCATTGAACTAGCAGAAAGATAATGGACAGCTGACCTTGAAAAAAACATATCAGGGTACTGAGGAACAAATGGCACAAAGCCACAGCATGAAAGACGAAATCCAGATGTTAACCGTCTCTAATACTATGAGCTATGAGAACTCTTAATAGGTCCAGGCCAAGGATAAAGTGGAGTCCATAAGTAGCAACATGAGAAAGGTCATCACTCTTAGAATACAAAATTTATAAATAATATTTTAAGGTAGAAGGACTGTGAGGATCTTATAGGGGTGGGCTTTTTTCCTTGACTAGCTGTAGACTGGACTCTAAATCCTTTCTATATTTAATGTTCATGTTCACCCGAATGTTTCCAGGACAACTGAAAAACCTTTGGGGGGAAGCAAAATGAGCTAGATAGTGAAGTTACTAGAGTTTCCTAAATGGGGATACAATAGGTACCCAGAAAACAAATCTCATGCCAGGAGGGTCTGATATTAGAACTATAGCCAGCAAGAGATGAAATGAGTAAGGAAACAAAAAGTTTGGTCTTCTAAGCATATTGATTTATTAAACAGTGCATGCCAATTGCTTAATAAATCAGGACCAAGCCCCTTCCTCAGTTTAGGGGTAGACCCTGAATACAGGGAGAGACAGACTTTTATATGTTAAAAAAGAATTCATCCAAAAAGCCCAATTAATTAAAAGGAAACAATACAACATCAGGTAATCTGGTGTTTAACTGGACAAAAGATTAGGGATTTTCCAAGTTGGGAAGGGGAGAGTAAACAGGCACAGTTCCCTGAATTCAGGAAAAGAAGTGTCCAATTCTTCCCCACCTATTGATAAAGAATCAAAAGAAAAGGGAAACAACTGATTGATCAGTATGGGGCCAGTTTTCAGATAAAGCCATATAGGTTGCTTGAAAACTCCTTCCATCAATCTCAGGATCTGACTTGATCTTTGTCAGCATCACCCTAGGTCCTTGTATAAAGATCTCTTAAACAGCAGATACAAGCGGTTGAGTTTACCAGCCACAAAGGACTAGGTTCAGACAACGCAATAAAGTTTTCAGCTAATTCACACAACTTAATAAAGTTTTCTCTTGAGAATATGGACCGGGCCCATAATTGCTTAGAAAGAGAACTAGGCTATCTCCGGAATTGAAATCACAAAATAGAATCAGTGTCATTCTCTCGATTCCACAAAAACTTGCTGCCCTAATCTCAATACCTTTTTAAAATCTTTTGAATTTCTATCTATGCCCTATCTATCCTATTCTGATCTATCAAATGTCATTTCTTTCATGAAACCTTCCCTGATTGGTTATGATTTAAATCTTTAGATTTCACTGTACTATTTTGCAGTTTACTAGTGAACTTAATATATAATGGATATTATAGTTCACTATATTAGTCTCATCTCTCTACTAGACCATAGATCATATGAAAAGAAACTGTATTAATCAAAATATTTTACCTTCCCCTATACCGAGTATTGTTGGGAATTGGCCTCTTTAATTTTTCTTCCCACATGACATTACATCTCTTAACTGATCATTTTAGAGTGCCTGCAACTCTTTCCCGATTTATCTTTGCCTCTTGTCTTGCTTGGCTTCCTTCAGGCCTCAGCTAATGCCCCACTTTCAGCAAAAAAATCTTTCCCAGTCCTCCTTAATCTTAGTACCTACCCTCTTAAGACTACCTCCAGTTTATTCTCTATATATCTGACTTAACTAGTTGTTTGCATGTTGTATTTCCCATTGGACTATGAGCTTCTTTAGGGCAGAAACTATCTTTGTATCCCAGTGCTTAACAATGCCTGGTGCAGAGTAATGTTTAGTAAATGTTAGTTGACTCACTTAATAAATATTTTAGGGTTGAGTGAATGCTACCTAGACTCCAGAAGTTCAACTTTTCAAATTCTTTCCTGAATTTCAGGTAAAATTCTACTACTAATCAAGAACTTTTTGGGTTGTCACTGTCATCAAGTTTGTCAAATATCTCTTCCATCTTTGTGTCATCTCCAAATTTTGGTAAATATACCATTTATAATTTTTGTCCAGATCACACTGACAGAAAATAGGGATAAAAATTGCCTAGCCCATAACACTCTTCTGCCTTGGAATGTTTCCAAGACAGAAGGTAAGGATTAAAAGAAAAAAAAATATTTTTAAAAAAAGGAAAATAGGGATAAATTGCCAGAGGCACTTCATTGGAGACATTCTTATAGGATGACCTTGAACCAGAATAACCTATATTTCTCCATTTTTCCATAAAGATACACATCAACACTTTTTTAAAAAGTTTTTTGAAATCTAAGTAAACAATACCTTTATTTCCCTTAGGTACTAGTTTAGTAACTGTGGGGGGGGGGGGGGAATAAAAATGAGATTAATCTGGCAAAACTTTGCTACTTCTTAACAATTATTTCCTTTTCTAAATATTCATTTTCCCAGCCTATTTCTTGACTTTGCACATTGTATAAAAGTTGGGCTCTGCTTACCTTGTGTTGAGGAGGCACTGTCTCAAGCTTTAAGTTATTTCATGCTTTTGTTTTCAGGGCTATTTCTGGGGAATCTTCAAGCTTTTAGTGTTTCCAAGGTGGTGTGATTCAGGGAGAGTGGTGACTGCTTTCCTAAATTTCAGTCTGGTCTTTACTCAGGAAGAATCCTTGCTCCCCTCTAGCACTTCTCTTGACCTAGAACTATGACCAGGTCCTCTGTTCTCCTGAAGTCAGAAGTGCTAGTGCTCCCTTCTATCTTGGAACTGTGACTGAGGACCCAGCTTCCTTGTGACTGATCACAAGTGCCCCTCTTCACCACAGAACTGAGACTCAGGATTGTATTTGGGCAGTAGTGTTGCCAATCAGTGTCAGAAAAGGGTCCCCTGCAATTTTTCTTCCTTCCTCTCTCCCTCCCAGTAAGGGCCAGGCAATGAGAATTAAGTGACTTGGGTCACACAGCGAGGAAAAGTGTCTAAGTTAGGGCTGATTTGAACCTGACCCTTCCCATCTCTAGACCTGATTCTCAGTTCTCTGAGCCACCGAGCTGCTCCTTACTGAAATCTTTCTGACTAGTTGTCTGACCTGCTTTGTCATCTCTGGTCTAAAAGCTCCCAAACTGCTGACACACTCTAGGCCAGCTCTCACCCCAGGGTCACAGACTTTTCCTGCCAGCTGCCTAAGTTGTCTTAAATGTCTTATTCTGACCTTCAGTTTGCTGTGCCATTTAAATTTTATTTGAGCCATTATTTTAAAGTTATTTGGAGCAGAAAGTTCAACTGGATTGCTGCCTGTACTACAACATGTTAACTTCACCCCTAATTAGGTCTTTCAGATTAAGTTGAATACCTGGTAATCACTGTGATTTGACTATTTTTCTCTGTTGTCTTTCAAATATCACTGATAGTAGCACAGCAATCTACAAGTGTGGGCTGAATTCAATAAAATGAAATCAGAATAAACATAATTTCTATACAGGTGTTTAAAAAAAAAACTCAATTACAGAATGAGGGAGATGTGACTTTTAAAAAGAGTTCCTTTATAAGAGATCAAGGGTGTTCACTGAACTACCTACAAACTATGAGTCAACAATGTGACATGGAAATCAAAAACAGTTAATACCATCCTTAAAACCATATGGGAAATACAGTGCTTAAAATGAAGGTAGAGATAGGTCTGTTCAGTTCTGAGTGCCATTCTTTAGAAAGGACATAAATAAGTTTGAGTTTGTCTAATGAGAAGTCTATACATAATGCTCTGAGATGATTGATCATTTGAATGAAATGGAAATGCTGATTAATATCCAGTATAAGAGGCATAGACTTAAGGGAGTACGATAAATATCTTCAAGTGTTTAGAGCACTGTCCTCTAGAAGAAGAATCAAATTAATAATTGACTCCCATGGACAGACTTCATAAACAGTAAGAAAATATTGCAGAGAAGCAAGCCACTTTTTCTTTAGAAAAACTAACAAAAATTTACAAAAGTAAGATGAATTGTCTCAGAGAGTGATAGGTTTTCCTTCACTAGAGATCTTCAAGCAAACATTGGATAATGACATTTTAGTGAAATTGTAGGATTTATGTTTTGGTCGGATGTGATTTCTAAGGATCCTTTCTACCTTTTGGATCTTTGATTTTTCTGAAATATTTTAATTAAGATTGCATTATGGAGTAATCCATTGGTTAGGCAATAAATGGGAATTTATGACTTAGTAAAAACATTGAAGCTATAATCCCTAATGTTTCCTGTGCCTAGAATAGTTTGCATTCAAATGTTAATAAAGATCTTAAAGAAAATTGTATTCTTCTATTTATACCAACAGATGTTATAATAGGATTTTTTAATTGTGAGCTTTTAAATCTAAATAAATTTAGAATGCATCTTTAAATAAGTAAAATTATTTCTAAAAAAGAATACATTGAATTTTAAACTATTTTTAAGTCATAAAGCATAGCTTTTTTTTTTTGGCTATGAAAAAGTTTAGTTATAGTAAATAGAGTAAGTGTAAGTTGACAAGTTTCTTATGGTCCACTTGTTTCATAGAAAATAAAAGCATTTTGAATAGGATTAACTAGTCAAAGTACACTACTAATACCTTTTATTTTATTGTTCAGTTGTTTCAGTCTTGTCTCATTTTTCATGACCCATTTTGGGTTTTCTTAGTGAAGATATTGAAATGGTTTGCCATTTCTTTCTGAGGCTAGATTTGAATTCTGGTTTTCCAGACTCCCGGCCTAGTGCTCTATCTACTATTCCACATAGCTCCCCAATATCCTTTATAAACAATATTTTAATGGAGGACATAAAAATCCATTTGGCAGAGAATGCCCTTGGATTATTTTCATTTTACAGATGAAAAACTAAGGTAGACAGAGGTTAAAACTTGCTCAGGATCTTACTAGATAGTAAGAGTCTGCACTGAAGTCATCCTCTCTCTCTCTGTCCAGTACTCTATCCAAAGGCAGTTTTATTTTATGCCACATATGAAATCATGAACCTAAACATGTCACCTCTATAATTTATAAGAGAAAAATTATGCAAAATTAATCTATTACAGACTTTTTCAAGAAATCAAGTTTTAAGGGCATTGATACGGTCGATAAACATTTGTGTCACATTATTCTATACTTCCATGATGTCAGTTATCATATCTATATAAATGAACTCTCAGACCTATATCTTAAAAGACTACTTTTCTTTGAGCTCCAGCCTTGAATTTTCAGTTTCCTAATGAGTACATCCATCTAAATTTTCTATTAATCTCTCAGTTTCAGAATGGCCTAACTACCCTTTTTCCTTAAGAAGCACTAAATGATGAGTCTGCCTGTACATCAAAAATGTTTTGTAGATTGTTTTTGTTAGAGTAGTGGAATTCTTTTGTGAAGAGGGCTATATAGTATCTTTTGGGTCCTTTAATTACCCTTTCCCCATAGTTAATGACTGTAAACAATCATTTGGGAAACTCATACAAAGTGAATATTTTAAAATTTCTCCTAAGTAAATTTATTCACATAAAATATAGTGCATTATAATTTGCTATATGATCCATTTTGTATTATGACTCAATTTAATTTATTTGTGGTTTCCTTTTTTTCTACATGATGACATATGTAAGTGTTTTTGCTTAACATTAGCCCCTTTTTTTTCTGTCATGAAGGAAGTAATCAAAGCAAATCAGAAATGATTTTAATTTTCTAAAAGGCTTTTGCTATAGTTTAGGATAATAGGAACTCATTAGGTCGGGAAAGAAGAGCATGCCAGAATCAGAATGCCTAGGTTATTTATTTAAATTTTTTTTTGTTTTGAACAAGGTAGAAATGAGAGGAAAAAAAATGTTAGCTGTTTTATTTATTTATATGTAGGTAAGCAGTAAATTTGAGTAGGAAAGGGAAAGAAATAAGCATTTATTAAGCACCTGTCATTCAGGCTTTATGCTAAGTGCTTTACAAATTTAATAGTAACAAATCTATGTAGCACTTAACTATGTGCTGGACACTGTGTTAGTGCTTTACAATTATTTTCTCATATCGTCACTGCTCCTCTGTGAGGTGTAGGTACTGTTGTTATCCCCATTTTACTGCCCAGGAAATGGGCAGATAGCAGTAAGATAGCTTGCTGAGGGTCCCACAGCTAGTAAGGTCTGACTTTGTATTCTATTCCCTATGCCACCTTGCTGAAAAGTCAACAAAATAGATAGGCTGAATTGTGCCTAGGGAAATGTTAAAAGTCTAGGAGAACCTTGCTCAGGAGGAGCATATAGTTTGTTAACAACATGAGACACAAATGTACTTAAAAATATGCATTAAAAAGCTGGAGCTATACATTTGAATTTGTTCTTATTTTGGATTTTGGTGTTTAGCAGCTTAAAAGCAGTTACACTTTTTGAAGCAGATAGTATTATCAGCAGGTTTATTTTACCCTGTTGCATGGATTTACTGCATGCAAGAAACTGAAAGAGATAGACTTACACACTGGGCTTGGGTATAAATACCTAAAATTCTGGGGAATCTGGTAAGTACTCTTAATAGTACTTTCATTATTCAATAGCAAACATTTATTAATCATTTAATAAGTTCTAGACACTAGGGATATAAAGAAAAACCTAGCTCTTCCCCATCAGATTTGGGAATTGGTAGTAGAGAAAATAAAGGTGTGTGTGTGTGTGTGTGTGTGGGTGTGTGTGTGTGTGTGTGTGTGTGTGTGTGTCTATAGAGTTCTACATAGATATATAATTATGATGGAAAAACTTGTCAGAGAAAATACACCTATTTAAAATATGTACAAAGCATTAAGATCTATGTAATTATTAACATGTAGAAATTTTGGCATGTAAATAGTCTATCAATTCTATTACTCTTTGCTTTATTGAGCTTCGTAGATAATTGTGTCAAATTTTTTGTTTGTTTTTTTAAGGTTTCTGGCAACATTGCACCAAGCAAGCCTATGTTCACATCATATCTCTGTGTCGCATTTTAGTAATTCTCACAATATTTCAAACTTTCATTATTATATATAGTATGATGATCTTTGATGTTATTATTATAATTGTTTTGGGGGGCCATATACTGTTCCCATTTACCACGGCTAACTTAATTGATAAGTGTTGCTTGCGTTTCCACTGCTCCACTACAGTCTTTTGCATTCCTTGAAACACATCAATATTGAAATCATGATGAACCTTCAATGGTCTTTTAAGTGAAGGGAAGTGTCTTAAGTGAAAAGAAAAGTCAAATGAGAGATAGACAGACACACCCTGGGATTGGTGTCATGGAATTTACAGCTGTGAAAAGGTCCCTGGCAATATCTTACATTTGAGCTGAACACAGAATGAAAGAAATTAGAGATTTTAAGTGGCAGAGGTGAGGAGGGAGTATATTTCTGGCATAGAGATATCCTATTCAAAGGGGATAGATGATTGGTGGTGAGAGGGTTTTGTGAGGCACAGCAAGAAGGCCATTTTGGCTGCATTGTAAAGTGATTGAGGGGAATGTTGTGTAAAACTAGAATTGTGAGTTGGAATTAGGTTGTGAAGTACTTTAAATTCCAAAAGAAAGAGTTTTACATTTTGTTTTTGAGGCAAGAAGAGACTCCCCGAGTAGGAGAATAACTGTCACATCTGTTCTTTAAGAATATCAGTTTGGTAATTTTTGAGGTAGATGCCTGAAGTTGAGAATCTAGGGTACTAGAAGAATGGTGATACCCTTATCAGAAATAGGGAAAGTAGTTAATTTTCTTATAGTTTCCTTCTTTATGTTCAAGTCAATCACACATTTTGAATTTATCTTGGTGTAGGGTGTGAGGTGTTGATCTAAACCTAATCTTTCCCACACTGTCCTCCAATTTTCCCGGCAGTTTTTATGAAATAGTGTATTTTTGTCCCAAAAGCTGGGTTCTCTGGGTTTGTCGTATACTGTCCTACTGAGGTCACTTACCCCGAGTCTATTCCACTGATCCTCCTTTCTGTCTCTTAGCCAGTACCAGTTTTGATGACTACTGCTTTATAATATAGTCTGAGATCTGGGACTGCAAGGCCCCCTTCCTTTGTATTTTTTTTTTCATTGTTTCCCTGGATATCCTTGATCCTTTGTTCTTCCAAATGAACTTTGTTATGGTTTTTTCTAAATCAGTAAAAAAAAATTTTGGAAGTTCAATGGGTATGACACTAAATAGATAAATGAGTTTGGGTAGGAAGAAACTTCATTTTCAAGTAATCAAAGTTATCTGTTTTATCTTTGGCAATTACTTCTTTTTCTTATTTGGTTAAGAATATATCTCCTGGGGGCAGTCTAGTAGCTATGTCGATTGTGAGCCTGGCAGAGAGAAGGGAGGTTCTGTATTCAAAGTTGACCTTTGACATGTCCTCACTCTGTGACCTTGGAAAAGTCAGTTAACCCCCATTTCCTAGCCCTTACCTCTTGGCTGTCCTGGAACCAATACACAGTATTGATAATAAGATGGAATGTAAGTAGTAATAAAAAGAGAATACATATCCTACCCATAATTTTGAGAGGTATACAGTGTTTCCTAAATTCTAGATTTTTAATGTTTGCTCTTTAATATTAAGGTTGCCTATCTGTTTAGAATATATTGTTGAAAATGATGCCATAGGTTCCCCATCACTGGTCTAATCCTACTTTCTTCTAGACTGCTTTCTAGTTTTCCCAGCAATTTTTTTTTCCCAAATGGGAAGTTTTTCCCTAGGTCCTTTATGTTTTCTACTTTATCAAACATTGGATTATTGAGTTCTATTAATTCTCAATCTCCCTTAGCTGATCTATTCAATTGATATCTCTCTCTGTTTTTTAACTAATACCAGATGGGGTTTTTTTAGTAGCTTTTTTTTTCCTTAAAATTTTTTAAATATAATTAGTTAATTTAGAATATTTTTCTATGGTTACATAATTCATGTTCTTTCTCTTCCCTCCACTCCAGTAGCCAGTGTGCAATTCCACTGTGTTTTATATGTGTCATTGATCAAGACCTATTTCCATATTATTAATATTTGCATTAGGGTGATCATTTAGAGTCCATATCCCCAATCATATCCCCATCAAACCAGGTGATCAAGCAGTTGTTTTTCTTCTGTGTTTCTACTCCCATAGTTCTTCCTCTGAATGTGGATAGCATTCTTTCTCATAAGTCCCTCAGAATTGTCCTGGATCACTGCATTGCTACCAGTAGAGAAGTTCATTACAATTGATTGTGTCACCGTGTATCTGTGTTTTTTTTTTGTCATTTTCCTGAAGCTGTTGCCTTCGTTATATCTTTTCTCATTGCCTAAGTTTTTTTTTTCCCAAATAAACCATCAAGCAAACCAAGGGAGCTTTATCTCTTTTTTCCCCCTATCTTTATTCTTTTAATTCCTTCCTCTTTGTTATATTGCTTATTTTATTCCTATTGCTAGTATTTCCAGAAATACATTAAATAATAGTTAGGAAAGTGGATATCCTTGCTTCACTCTCACATTTATTGGAAAAGATTCTAATGTATTCCTATCCCATATGATGCTTGATTGTAATAAATGATTTCTTGGATAAATTTTTGATAATCTGTGTGATAGGATTTTGTCCTAAATACTTTTTTAAAGCCCTTACCGTCTTGTCTTAGAATCAGGACTATGGGTTGGTTCTTCTTGGTTCTAAGGCAGAAGAATAGTAAAGTTTAGTTAGTTGGAGTTAAGTTGATTTCCCCAGGTCCTAAGTTTTCAAATCAGTGTGCATTAATGATATTGGTCTGTACTTTTCTTTCTATGTTTATTCCTTTCCTCAGATTTGGGTAGTAGGACTATACTTGTCTCATAAAAGGGTTCTGGTAGGTTGCTTCCTTTCTCAATGTCTTAGAATAATTTGTAAAGTATGGATACTAATTTTCCTTTAAAAACTTGATAGAATTCTCCTAAGAATTCATCAGGACAAAGAGTTTTTTTCTTTGTAATTCCTTTACAGCTAGATCTAGTTCCTTTTCTGCAAGATGTTCTTCTGCCACTGCCTTGTAGCTCTTGCCTTTCGGATTCTTTTTCTCTTGTACCTCACTCCCAGAACAATTTACCCTTTTATTAAAATCCTCATGCCTCATCATCTCTTTTTCTCCTTAAGAATATTCCTCTTAAGTAAAGGCTTCCTACCCTTCCTTTTTCTCCACTCTCTTACCTATTCCCCTGTGAGGTCAACTTCCCTTTATTGCTAGCCCTTGATTTTACCTCAGTGCATCCCACATTCCTGTCTTTGCTTTCTCTCCACCCTCCCCTTTTAATGCAGCCACCCATTTCGTAATGTACCTTAAAGAAAACATTGATTGACTTGTACATAGGTTGTCACCAGTTTCTGATCCTAATGCCTCATCTACCTCTTCACTTTTCCCTCTACCAGATTTCTACTTTTAACCCTGTCTTATGTATATTTAGAAAGAAATCCCTTACTGATTTATCTCTTGCCACTGTTGCTTTTTTGCCTGTTGAATTTATGAATTCCTTCTGCATTTATGTGTTTGGGGTATTTGAGAAAAAATTATCTCTGAAGTTTGGCTTTTTTTTTCTAAAAGTGTGTTTCATATTCACCTTTATTATTGAATGTCCTTCTTTTTCCAAACCAAGCTCAGATTTATAAGATGGGTTAACCAGGGTTGCAATCTGAGCTCCTTTGCTCTTTAGAATACGTAACTCCTCTTTTTCTGGTACAAAATAGTCTCACATTATTAATAAGTCTTTTCCTTTATATTTGAAATTCTTCATAATGGCTTGCAGAACTAATTGTGTCTGAATTGAATTGTTGAATTTAACCACTATCTGTCTTGGAATTTGCAGCCTTAGTTTGTTATTTTGTTTTTGTTTTTTCCTTGAGGTTATCTGTGAATTCCTCCAATTGGAGTTTCATTTTCTATGTTTTTTAGTCCTATTGAGTTCTCCTGGGAGACTTAATGATTTTTCAGCGCAATATGTTTTGCTTGCATAATGAGTATATTTTCTTATAATGTTACTGATTTTTACTTCTCTTCTTCTAGATTGTCCCTCACTTCTATGTATTTAATCGCGTTCATTGCGTTCTCTTTGTCTCTGTCTCTCCTCCCTTTTCTTTCCCTTTCCCCTTTTCTCTCATATACCTCCATGTCCTGCTTTTTCTTTTTCAGATTTTCCCAATCTGGAACCAGATTACCCCTAAAACTGAAAAGAGAGATGTAGGCAGGAATATTAGAGTGGGTTTTGTTGTAAGGCAGTTGTCCTTGGTTACTGTAGGAGGGAGGCAGAGTGAACTCAGTGTCAGTAAGCCTCCATTTGTGGGTTTGGAGTTGTTTTTTGTTTTTTTTTTTTGTTTGTTTGTTTTTTAACCTTCTTTTGGGTTTTGGGTAGCCTAGTCCATGAAGACAGCTGAATCTGCTTTATCTTTGGCACATAATTTCTAGTTTGGAGAGATTTAAGAGGTCATGGCGATTAAAGAAAATATCAGGTTCTCTATCTTGTTGCTTTCATGACCTAGAAGTCAACATTAACAATTTGAAAAGATCCTGACATGCTATGTATCACATTAGCCTGAATCAAAGATGAAATTGTAATATATGATAGTGTATGTAATTAGAAGCAATTTGAAAAAGTAGTGTGTGTGTATGTCTATAAGTCATACATTAAACATTGGAAGGAATCTTAAAGAACTTTTAGTATAACCTCTTTATTTTACAGATAAGGAATCTCAGAATAAAAGAATGATGTGACTTTACCATAAGTTGCAGGAATACTTAGAAGCTGGCAAAGCTGGGATTGGAATCCAGATGTCTTGTTTCCAAAACCAGTGCTCTGTCATTGCATCAAACTCCCTCTTAGTTCACAAAATGGAGTTTATTAGGTACCTTGCAATCTATTATATAATTTCCATTGGCAGCCAAATAATCCCTTTATTCCTCTTTAATTGATTTCCTATTTAATTTCTCACAAAAATAATACCAAAATTTTCCTTCCTAAGCCTCTCATAACTTCCTCCCTCACCAATTGCTCAGCCAAGGACCTTGCCTCTTGCCTTATTGACAAAATTAAAGCACCAACTAAGTTCCTCCTCTCTTCATCTTAAAACTCCTTGACATACTCCCTTTCTCTGCTGTTTCTTTCCTCCAGGGTCAGATAATGAGATGTCTCTTTGGTAAGGCCAACTCCTTTCTGTGTGCCTTTGATTCCATCTACTCCTTTTCCAGAAGATTGCCTCCTCAATCTTGACAAATAAAGATCAGTTGAAGGAACTAAGTATTTTTATCTTAGAGAAGAGATTAAGAGTGGGCATGATAGGTATTTCTAGGGACTCTGAGGTGGAAATTATAATAGAGTTGTTCTTAGCCTCCTGAGAGCAGAAGTAGAAATAGTTGGTAAATTTATCGGAGGGACAATTTAGATTTCAGGCAAAGAAAACCTTACCTAGAGTTGTTCAAAAGACATTTTGGCTTCCTAGAGTGGTAGTAGTTGATTCTTCCTTATGGGCATCTTCTTAAGCAAATAGCCTTTTCTAGTATGCTATAAGTGGGATTCCTGCTTTCATATAGATTAAAGTTGCCTAAGAAGTCCCTTCCTCCTTTGAAATTCTTTGAATCATGTCTCTAACTCTGGATTTGACTCTGAGCAAGTCGTTTATCTTAATTGTGTTAGAATTTCCTCATCTGTAAAATAAGAACAATACTTGTACTACTTGCCTCATAGGGTTCTTGACATAAATTTTAAAATATTAAATATATGTGAATCATTGTTAATAATAAATCAAAATCATCTTCAAGAATCTCACTGTGATTATTTAAATGAATAGCTGATTAATAATCAAAAGTGGTTCCTTGGAGTGATTATTTGATCGTTTCTCCAGGTTGGCTCGGAATGTGAATTTGACAGCCAGGTATTGGATGACATTAGAAAAGATTTTGTAAGGAAAAAGGAGGCAGTGTGACATTGATAGATTGCTAAATTTGTTATCAAAAAGGTCTGAGTTTTTGAATCCCAGCACAAACATTTTCTGTGAGAGAGAGCAGTTTTTAAAAGATGTGAGTTTAGAAGCAGCAGGCAACAGATTAACTTGACTAGAATAGAATGAATAAATTCAATATTAAGAAGATCTGAGGCTTGTGAATTTAAGTGTAGGATGGTCTTGAATATTATTAGTTTGGGGTTATAGAATCATAGATTTAGAGCTGGAAGGAATCTTAAAGGTCATCTAATGTAACTTTTATATTTTACAGAAGAGTAAACTAGGCCTGGAGAGGTTAAGTAACATCACACAGCTAATGACAGTCAGGAACCAAACTGAGATCATCTGATTCCAAATGCATTAATTATTCTCATTAACCTGGAGGTAATTCACTCTGGCAATGTGAATATCTTCTGCATGGTGTTTGGGTGTGGTGTTTAGGTACTCTCATTTTAGACTGGTGTCTGTGATATTGGAAGGAAAAGAGTGAAAGGATCATATAGATTCTGTATTTTGTAGTTAACTTAGTAAATGTTTAAAAGTTGACTACAGACTACAATTCTTTCCTTTGCCTAAAAGCCAATAAAAATAACAGTAGATGGAAGTTTTAAACTTAGAAATTAGTCAGTTACTATTTTCATTATAATAAAACATGCAGAGAAGTGCTTACTAAGTGTTATTTTGACTAATGCCCCTTCTTAGGGGAAAAATCGGAGAAAAATTATCTCCAATAATTTAACTAAACATTTAAATGAAAATGTCAATAATTTTCAGATTTATATTATTGATATTTTATTTTTACTTGTCACTTTTTTTAAATATAGACCCTACAGCTCCCAGTGAGCATCCCTCCTAAAGAAAAAAAAACAAAAAAAACAGTAAGCTGAAGCAACTGAAATAGCAACCACATCTGATAATGTTTGTAACATTTCTAACCTACCATACCTACCTCTTTATTGACCAAAGGGAGGTGGGTTTCATAATAACAGCATCTAGCATTTATATAGTTCTTTAATATTTATAAAAAATTTTACATATATGTTATCTCTCTTGATTCTTATAACCACTCTGCAAGGTAGTTGCTATTATTATTATTTTGATTTAATGCTCCTTTTACAAATGAAAAAACTGAGAGAGGAAAAATGTCTGAGGCAGGATTTGAGCATAATATCCTCTTGACTCCTGGTGCAGTCTTAAATATTTTTTCTGTAAATATTGTTCTCTATTCAACTATCCTTTGGTCGAGTTTCACCAGTTTTGTTTTTATAAAAACTTAAAAAAATTTGTATTATCAAAATTCTACTTTTTCTTTTACTTCTGTCCCGTGGTTTGAATAACTGTCCCGGCAGTAGTTGTAAAAAATATATCTTACTGTCTGCCTCTTATTTTTGTTTTTAACTCTTTCCTTCCATCTTAGAATCAATATTATGTATTAATTTTAAAGCAGAAGAGTGGTAAGGGTTAGGCAATGGGGATTTGGGTAACTAATCATTTTTAATCATGTTCATGGTTATACAACTGGGAAGTATCTGAGGTCACATTTGAACCCAGAATTTCCTGTTTCTGGCTCTATCCATTGAGCCACCTACCTGCTCCCATCTGCTTCTTTTTAAAAAATTATCTTTCATATATCCATTTGGAACTCACTATGGTATATAGTGAGATATATAGATAAGATACTAGCTTAAACCTGTCATTGTTGAATAGGGAATAATTCCCTTTTTAATTTATTCTTAGATTAATCAAACACTGGCCTATTGTGTTTGATTGTTTCTGGTGCTTGCTTATCCTGCACCACCAATACACTCTTACGCATTTTTAATGACTAAGAACTTACTATATGTGAAGAACTGTGCTAAGTGTTGAGGATGTGGCTATAAATAAAAACAAGCATGTCAATCCCTGGTCTAAGGGAACTTATATTCTTATGAGAGAATACAGCTGATAAAAGGGAGGTATTTATACAGTGTCACAAGCTTTGGAAATGTCCAGGAAGTGGTATGTAGCTTGGTTTTAGGCAAGATAAGTCAGAAGCTCACTTTTCAGAGACCAGATACAGATTCTGAGTTCCACGGCAAAGAGGATAAGGAGGAGTCGCTATAGGCCTAAGTTAGAAGGTCTAAGATGATGATGGCAAAACTTTTAGAGACCATGTGCTGTAATCCCCCATTCCTGCCAGTGCTGGGCATACCACACTGGGGAGGGAGAAAACACTTTCATTGGGCTACAGGGCAAGAGTAGTGGGTAATGTGAGAAATGTCCTCAGGCATAGTGCAGAGGGGAGAAGGGAGCAGTTTGGCCATGTCCCTCTGCCTTTCTAGTAGGGAGGTGAATAGCATACTCTTGTGTACCATCTTTGGCAAGTGTGCCATAGATTCTCTATCACTGGTCTAGGATGTAACCATTTAATCAGTTGATAGTTTTGATGACTTTTTAAAAATTATTATTAAAACCTTTCTGTGGATATGTTTAACTGATGTATTTTGTAAGTTCTTAAGAATTATGCATGAATTTTTGCATGAGATTTGTAATTGGAAAGCCCCCAAATCTACCTCCCCTAACATAATACATTTAATTCACTTATCTGAAAACATAATATTAGTGATATGATTGTCCCTAATTTTTTTAAACCCTTATTTTCTGTGTACTAACAACAGTAAGGCTGATAGGCAAGGGCTATGCAAACAAGGGTAAGCCCAGGGTCACAACAGCTAGGAAGAATGTTACTAATTTTTAAAACTCTTTATCAAGCATATTTTTTTCTTTGGTAAATAACATTTTTTATGAATCTTGGTTTTGTTTAAGTATAATATAGGCAGATAAATGTAAATACCTTATTATAATATGTTTAATTTAGGACAGTCTGGATAAAAAGCCTGACATTTATCATAGTCATGTCTATTATGCTAATTAATGAAATTAGCAATTAATTAATACTTCTGTTTTATTTTGTTTTTCCTGTAGGGGGATGCCCGAAGCCTTCTACTTCCTGAGAATGTGAGCACTGGCCAGAAGTTAGACTTTTCAGACACGATGGTGCAACAGAAATTGGATGACATCAAGGATCGTATCAAACGAGAAATAAGGAAAGAACTGAAAATAAAAGAAGGAGCTGAAAATCTCAGGAAGGTTACAACAGACAAAAAAAATTTGGCATATGTGGACAACATTTTGAAAAAATCAAATAAAAAATTAGAAGAACTACATCATAAGCTACAGGAATTAAATGCCCATATTGTTGTAACAGATCCAGAAGATCTTACAGGTATTGTGTGTAACTTGAAATATTTTCCAACTGTGTTAGATAAATTTTATTTTAGAAAATAATTGTTAATCTGTAATCTAAAGCTGCATGGTAATGAAGTTTTCATAGATAGATTTTGCTTTCAGAGTCTAGTCTTTTTATTTAACAGACATTCAGGGCTACTAGGTATTAGGAAGCGTTGCTATGTGCTGAAGCTACAAAAATGAAATGACACAAATAGTTACAATTTAATATTAATCTGATTTAGTTGTTTAAACCTGTTTTTAAAAATAGTGAGTTAATATGTGCAAGTTGTTTTTTTTCTGATATGTAACTGAGATTAGAGCTTTTGAGTAAATATATACTTTCTATTAAAATTACCTCCCACATCATTTGCACATTTTGAGGGGTCAGGTTTTTGTGAAACAATAAGGTAGTAAGAAATCTTTTCAATCTCTGTGAAATAAAATATGATCCTTAGAACAAACCTAATATACTTCAGAGATGCTTTTTTTGTAAGCTGTTTTAAAGCTACTGAAAAGCCTCTTCAATATTTAGTGTCCTTTTTAAAGTTTATTTTTAAGATGTTTTTGTATGAGTATAAAATTTGAATGTTATTTTTAGGATTGTACCTTGTAAGAATAACAGATTAAACCTCTATAGGACTTTTGAGATCACCTCATCTGTTTTCATTTTGTTGGTGAGGAGTCTGAGATTCAGAGAGGTTATGAGTTACCTGAGGTCAAACTACTCATTAGTGAATGGCAGACCTGGGACCAGTAGCAAAACCGTTTGTTTCCTAGTTCAGTATTCTTTCCACTCCATTTTCAGTAATTGACATTACAGATAGAAAGTTACATTGTAAAAATGATATTTTTAATAACATAAATTTAGAAAGTAGTCTAATCAGTTCACTTTTTCCCCCCCAGTGGGGTTGGGGTATAGCAATCACATTAAAAGTAGCATGGGAGTAGTAAATAAAAAACCATCTTTGAAGTCAAGGTGACCTAGATCCGAGATCCCTTCTGAATGAATGATTTCAGGCAAATCTTTTAATCTCTCAGTATCTCAGGCTACTAGAACTGTTGGGGAACCGTTACCAAAACTGAATGGAATAACTTCCCTAAGGCTGGTTTCTGACAGTCCAGTCCAGATGGTCATTGTTAGTAACAGGAAGAAGAGAAGCAGCACTTGGATAGATGACAAAATGGCAATTTGGGGAAGATGGCTAGAGGGGAGAGAAAGTGTTTATGATACTAAAGCCATGCATGACCTGCAACCCATGTTGACAGAAAAAAAACAAACACAGGCACAGAACAGTGAAGTGACTGCCCTAATTTTGTGGTAAAGCTATTATGTCCTTAGACCCTTCCCAGAGCATTTGAGTAAACCCACATGGAAGCTACAAAGATATCTTCGCCACAGATGACATCCACGATTTCTAAAGGGAATTAGTAGAGAAATATAAATCATGTGAACATTATTACCAAAGCACATCAGCTTAGAAAATGAGACTGAGAATGCAGTTCACATGTTCTGTCAATGTTGCCCTTATTCTAGAGATCAATATTAATTCGGGTCAAATTCATTTCTCATTCCGTCTGCTTTCCCAAACTCCACAATAATCTGAATCAATGTTAGACCCTTTAAATTAGATTCTGACAATAAAATCAAATATAACTGTGATTAGGAAGTTAATACCCAGTATAATCCTGTTTTACCTAAGTGTTCCTGCACTTAAGCTCCCTTCATTCTGCTTGTTTTTCCTTCATTACTTTTGAAAAATACTACTCTATAAAAGTGAAGTAGCAGTTAATGCCCTACAGTTGTTTCATTCATGATTATCTTAGAAGTATTAAAATACTTTTTTATATATAGTGTGAAATTTTGGTTTTAGATTTTTATCTCTTGTTCTTTGTGGTTTGTTACAAAGGTTTTATTTAGAAAGATTTGGAAATAATGTGCTATCTTTTTGGTTGAGAACTTAAAGAAGAAAGAATGTTTATTGTTTAAATTGGGTTGTATATTGAATTTTTCAATCTAACTATAAACAGGAGCTTTTCATGTTATTGGTACAGATAACCAGAATAGAGGAGATATGTCAGATCATTCAACAGTAGTATCTTGGAGAGAAATATGAAATAACTCACTTAATTTTTAGGGGAAAAATAAGATATGTAATAGAAGAAAGAAAAGAAAAAGGGATATTTCTGTTCTCTTTTGTGACTAAACCTAAGAAAATCATGTATAATCAGTGCCTTCATTTCCTCTCCATGTTCTTTTCTAAACCTTCCAAATTCTGGATTCTGACCTCATCATTTAATTGAAAATGCTTTTTAAAATCTAATTTCCTTTGCTAAGTCTTCATCCTTCTTAACTCCTCTGCACCCTTTAACTATCAGTAATTCTCTTCTCCTGGATACTCTCTCCTTTAGGTTTTTGTGACATTGCTCTCTTGGTTCACCTTCGACTTGTCTGACCAGTCCTCAGTTTCCTTTGCTGGATCTTAATTCAGTTCTCTCCTATTAACTGTGAGTGCCCTCCAAGGGTCTGTGTTTTGTGCTCTTTTCTTCTCCTCTACTGTTTTACTTGATGATCTCATCAGCTATCATCACTGTAGATGTTTCTAGATGTATTTATTTTTCATCCCTATGCTCTCTTCTGATCTCTTAACACGCATCTCCAACTATCTATGGAGTTTCTCAAACTGGATGTCTTTCAAACATCTTAAAATCGACGTTCTAAACTAAACTATTTTTTCTCCCCTAACTGTCTTCCAGATTTCTCAGTTACTATTGAGGGTACCATCATCCTCTCAGCTACCCAACATCACAACCTAGGTATCATCCTCAACTTACTCATACTCATCTCACATAGAAATCTAATGCTAAGGCCTGTTCGAACTTTGTAATATCTTCCATTATATCTCCTTTTCTATACTCACAGAACTACCTCCCAATGTAGGCCTTTGTCACCTGAAGCCTGGACTATTGCAATAGTTTTCTATTTGATTTCCCCATATCAAGTTTCTCCCTACTCCAGTACATCTTCCATTCAGCTGCCAAAATGATCTTAAAGTTCAGATCTAACCATACAATCTCTGTGCCCTCTCCCTTCCTCCCCACACCTCCCCCCCCCCCAAGTAGATTCTAGTGGTTCCCTTTACTTCCGGATCAAGTAAAAAAACAAATTTAAAGCTTTTCACAATCTGATATTTTCCTACCATGCCAGAATTTTTGTCATTTATTCATCTCCAAATACTCTAACTCTAACTGCAATAATATTGGCCTTACTCCTTCTATAGGAAATTTTACTTCCTACTTACATGCTTTTTCACTGACTGTCTCCCAGACCTAGAAAGCTTGTATTTATCTCTGCATCCTGGTTTGATTCAAGATTTAGCTTAAATCCCACCTGCAAGAAGCCCTTCCCAATTTATCCTACTGCTAGTAAATTCACTCTGAGATTTTCTTCTGTTTTACACTGTATGTCTTGTATGTTCCTAGTTGCTTGCATGTTGTCTTCTTCATGAAAAGATGAGTGCCTTGCGATCAGAAAATTTTGCCTTTGTATCACTACAATGTAGCACATTAAGAGCTTAATAGATGCGTACTGTTATGACAATCAATACAAGATATTATTAAGCTCTCGAATATGTATCTTCCTTCCTATGTATGGCAGCCTATTACCCCCCTTCCAAAAAGGTTATTTAACCAGCATACTTATCATTATAGAATTTTAAAGTAGAAGTTAAAGTGAAACCTAGGTAGATTATTCATTCAAAAAAAATGTTAATGAAACTATTGCCGAATATTTAACTGCTATGGCTTTAATGGAATAGCAAATGACAAAAGATGTCATTAGATTTTAAAGGATTGGATTTATATGAAAATCTGAAAGTGTTACAAATATAATTTTTAAAATTATTATTATTGAGGAGCATGCCTGAATAATTATAAATCTTCTAATGTAAATTAAATAACTGAAGAATTACCAGGATGGATACCAAGGTGACAAGTAGGCATTCAGTGTAGCCCAACAAACACCAGTAAAGTGCCAGGAACTGTGCTAGGTGCTTGGTACACAAAGACACAATTGGTTGTTATTATAAGCAACTCACTCATGTTCTACAAAAAGCCAGGGTAGAACATACAAACAAAGATATACAAAATGGAGGTTGGTGCCTCATGATAAACTTATGCGTAGAATCTAGCATTGAGTCTATTTGATCACTTCAAAATCTGAAGTCATCAGTAGGCAACTTTGCTAAGTGATCAGCACAGTGCTAAGCTAGCAGAGGCAGGTAGTGCTCTGGTATATTGGAAAGAACCAACAGCCTAGATATCAGACTTGGTAACTTTGGGCAGATCCCTGTCTCTGGGCTTTAGTTTCTTCATCAGTAAAACTGAGAATTTTGGAGGTAAATGACCTTCAAGGTGCAGTCAGGTATGTTGATATCCCAGCTCCTCCAATCATGCTCCATTTCTCAAGACTTAGGTTGACTGAGACAATAAATGGCTTTCTTTCTTTCTTTTTTTTTCCTTCCTTAGCTTGGGATTCAAAGAAAACCCTTAAGGCAGAAGTCATTCAGTAAGTCTACGATTTAAACCCAGTGAGAACAACAACCAAAAAAACGGGAATCAAGTTGTATCTAAGGAGGGAACAGAAGAACTAGAGAATCTGGTCTCTATTATTCCTTCATCCCCAAACAACATTTGATCTTGGAAGTTAATGTTTGACTGTAAGCTTTAAAAGACCAGAAATATGGTCAGCCTCTTTGGAGGTTTTGCTCCCAAAACTAGTTATATGATGTTGGGGGGGAAATCTTGATATATACATGGCTTGTATCAGCCTTTGAGGATATGAGATAATAGTACTTATTTTCTATAGAAAATTAACCAAATCATCATTGCTTCATTCTTTTTTTAAAAAAAAAATCTATTCCCAGTGAAAAGATGTTGGATCTTGTAAGAACTCTGCACTGTCACTCCCAAACATTCATTCTTGGTACTGGCAGTCTATGATTCCTAAAAACTAACCAGGACAATGGTATGTGAGAACTGAACAAGATACTGAAACTGTTCTTCATTCTCTTCACAATGGAGAGTGAGCTGCATTCTCATTAGGACTCACTTTGTCTCCAGGCATTCTAAATCTTTCCATAATATACCTTAGGTCAGTCTCATATGAGTGAAAAAAGTAATAAGCTATCTATGGTGGGCCCAAATCTCTTGGTTTAGGTGGAGGAATATGCTTGTATACACAAGACAGTCAAATTGACTCTGACATTGCTGAATGACTGGGAATAAGTCTTATTGGACTTTAGTGATTTTGGTACTTTTGAGGGATATATCCTGTTATAAATAGCAGCCATTAGTTTTACCAGCTTGTTTCATTTCATTGTGTTATCTATAGTGCTCACAGCTGACCACAATGAAACAAATTGGCTAGACATTATCTAGTGAAGAGTCTTGAGGATTGTGAGGTGCACCCACCCTGCAAATCAAGATACAGACAGCCAGCAGATACTGATGCTTGCTGCAAAGTGAGAGGTGTGACTGTAGGAGCCAAAATTTGCGGATCTTGGGCAGGCATTTGGTCTATCAACTACAAGAAGGGGTCAAAGGAATATGTCAGGTCTGGCATTGTAACAAGTGAAGCAGAGCTTCTCACTGGGTTGGGTAAACCAAGTGGTTGAATGCAAACAAATAGAAGCATGATTAGCCAACTAATTTATTATCAAATACCTGAAGAATGCCAGGGCAGGGCAGCACTGATACATTAGAAGTTATTTGCAAAAGGGTGGAATGTTTAAAAGAATCTTTCTTTGTACAGTTATTTAAGAGGATGTCTATGTGTTCATATTCTGAAACCATTCTGGAATGAATAATTTGCGTAGCCTTAAGGTACTTTATCTACTGAGAATATGCAGGCTTAATTTAACTAAGGTGGAATTGTAGCCTTCTTATTCCAAGTTAGTTAGCAGAGGAATGTCTTGAGTGTTAGGGCTCAGGAGTTAAGCATAATGCACACTGTCATTCCCATCCTCAAAATTCCCATTACAATAGGACCTTGTTTTACCAGACCAATACATTCCAAGACCCTTCACATAAGATGAAAATCACATATAATAGCAAACCCCATTATTAAATAGGTATTTCTTATACAGACATACATAGGCATTTTATGACTTTTCTTAGACTTATCAGAGCTTCTAGCATCACTACACTTATACTTTGGGGCCATTAATAATTAAATAGCATTAATGAAACAAAGAGAAGCACTGCTCTTATGTGGACATAACTTGTTACAAGTGATAACTCTAGGCAAAGACTGTTATTGGATCTAATATTTGGTAGAAAACTGTGCAATGACTCATGCTGACCCTTCTCTGATAGAGAATGAGAATTATTGGGCAAACTGCTGTGAGACTGCCACTTGGGGGAATGGCATGAATTTAGTGCAAGATTAAAATTTCTTATTTTACTTCTTTTTCTACCTTAGTTTTTTTTTCTATTGTCAGTCATGTATACCTGAATTCACATGTGTTGAGTTTGAGTGAAATGAGGTCCTGCTGTATTCAGTTTGTTTGACTCCCTAGTAATTGTATATGACATAACTCAATGGTTGTGGTGGTGATAGCTAATACTTTAAAACTTTGAAAGCAAACTACATTACACCACTGAAACTGTTGTAAGAAATCATAACTGGACATATTCCAGTCTATCATCTAAATGCTGGCAGGCATCATTCAAGCTACTTGACACGCTATTCACCTTTTAAAACCTACTATTCACAGGCCAGTATACAATGTTTGGAATACAAAAACTACTAATACTTTATTGAAAGGACCATACAAAAAAATTTCCCCTGCAAGTAACATTTCCATCTTAGCCTGGGATCCCTCATGTAACTTGGAGGTCTGTCTGTGTCTAGGTTTCATGTGTTCATTCATGCTAACATACCAACTTGAACCATCATTTAAAGAGGAGATTCTCTGGCTAGGATCAAAATCATGACCATGAACTTGGCTAAGCTGAAATGTGATATTAAAAGATCTCTTCATTAAATATTTATAGTTATATCTCATAGAGCATATTCATCCAGACTTCCCTGTTAATGTTCAAGCCTACCAATGGTCCTCCTTGACATACTAAAGCCAGAATTTCTCTTACTATGTGAGGCAAGAATAGGAAATTTATAACATCCACAATGCTTCAAATATGCATTTAATTGATGGTCTGTAGATCCTTTGAAAAGATTTTAAGGACTGTATTTAGCAGTAAAGGTATATTCTTTCCCCAGTTAAATTATTGGTATCTCTAAGTTCAGTTCACATGGTATGGCATAGTTAATAAGTTCTTAAATGCAGAGCAATGAAAGATCACTTCTGATTAGGGTGTTAAGAAAAAGTTTCACAAAGAAAATCATACTTTGGTTTTGAAAAGTAATTAGACTTTGGATCAGTATAACAAAAGAGGGCATTCTAGGTTAGTAGAATGATGTGGACACAAGAATGCAGACAGGAAAGTACAAAATGCATTCAGGTAGGAGGTCACACATAGATTGATTGGAACAAAGGGTCTATATAAGCAGCAGGTAAGTAGAGGTACGTTTCTGAAAGGGCCTTGAATGTCAAGCTAAGGAGATTTTTGTTCTGTATGGAATTAAGAGCCATTGATATTTTTTGACCTATGTAATAATACAGTTGAGGTGTGATAGTTTAAGAAAATTGGACTGTTGGTAGAGGTTCTGTGAATTTTTATTTTAAATTTCCCTTTAATTGATTTCTTTGGTAATTTTGTATTTTCTATTTCATCTCTTTAAAAAAGTAATCCTAGATTGACAGCCAGGCCTAGAGATGGAAGGTTCTGGTTTTAAATCTGACTCCAGACACTTTCCTTCCTCTGTGACCTTATGCAAATTACTTAATCCCATCACCTACCACTCTTCTTCCTTGGAACCAATATACAGTATTGATTCTAAACAAATGATAAAGATTTTTTCAAAAGAAGTAATCCTAAGAAGGAGTCAATATGTTTTTACCAAAACTGTGTAATAATTAAAATTAAATTATGAGGCTGCTAGTAGCTTTATAACTTTATTAAACCAAAGTAGTAATAGTAGAGCGAGGGAAAGGTAGGAAAGAAGTAGAGAAGCATTTGGCTTACTACCCTATTGGCTGCCATGATGGATTGAAACTCATCACCTACAAGAGTTGATGTAGGTTCCACACTCCAGCCAGAATACTTCAAATAACTGGTCTCCACTTATAAGCTGTTTTTTCCACCCACTAGCTCTTATATGTCACATGTCAGAAACCAACCATAGATTATTAATTTGCCTGGTACCACCCAGGGATGGGGACAGTGCCTGTAAAATCAGTTTCCTGTCTCTTGGTTCCTGGGTTCTCTAACTTCCTTTCTCTGCGGGCCTGTCTATACCTGCACATCTCAGTGGTCTTTGACCTCCAGGTCACTGAGGGGTGATGTTAAGCAAAGCGGCATAATGGAGAGAGAAATTCTCTTCCAACAAGTGGTAACTATGGTTCAAATATAAAAAAGAGAGAGAAGAACCTCTGTATTAGTGTTATGATGGTTAAACTATAAGGAGAAGAAACTGGAAATAAAAAGGCTAACTATGACACTAATATAATATTATTCAGATGTGTATATAGTATAGAGTTGAATAAGGGTTCCCAGGGCAAAGGCAGAATCAACAGGACTTGGCGATTGATTGGATGTCAGTAGTAAAGAAGTCAAAAATTGCCCTTTAATGACTAAAGAATTATGGGGTTATTGATAGATAGGGAAGTTAAGAAAATGTTTAGCTTTGGGGAGGAAAAAACTATTTGGAGTTAGACATTTTGAATTTGAAATGCTAGCAGCACATTCAGTAGGAAATAATACATTAAGAAGTTGAGTCAGCTCCAGGAGGGAGGAAGGTAAAAAGGAGGGAGACTATGGATCATATAATTTTGGAAAACTTACTTGGAAATTTATTATTAAAATAAAAATCCAAATTTAAAAAAAGGAAGTTGGAAATGTGACATTGGAAGTCATATAAGAAACTAGACTTGTTAGGTTAGTTTTTCTCCATTAATGTGAAAACTTGAATAATGTTAGTAGATGACATCTCCAGTAAAAAGTAAATGTGAAGAGAGAAAAAGGAGGAGAATGAGAGGAATATTTGCCATAATCATCTTCCTACAAAACAAACACATTCTATGAGATTATAGAAAAAACTTTTTAAACTGTGAAAAAAATAGTTGAAAACTAAACAGGCATATTAGGAGGTGTTTTGCAACACCTAGAAATGATGACTTCCAAATTTCATCCATCTGGGCACTCTGCATCCCATCCCTTAGTTAGTAGTGATTTCTGCTGTAATGCTTGTTTCAAAAATATGAATTTGTGGGGACAGCTGGGTAGCTCAGTGGTTGAGAGCCAGGCCTAGAGATGGGAGGTCTTGGTTCAAATCTGGCCTCAACTTCCCAATGTGACCCTGAGCAATTCACTTGACCCCCATTGCCTAGCCCTTACCGTTCTTCTGCCTTGGAGTCAGTACACTCTTAAGACAGAAGCTAAGGGTTTAAAAAATATGAATTTGTTCTAATATTATTGGTATATTAGAGAACATTTTTAAGAATAACTCCAGATTTGACTTGTGCATGATTTCTTCAGTAAGTATGCAGAAAACTGTACCACTTCACAGTAATCAATAGGCTCTAATTCTTCTGGTGCCTGCTTCCACAAGCAAACTGCAGGCCTTTTTAAAGGTAAAGTACCACATTTATTATATATCTTATGGTACAGTAGAAACTATGGACAGAGGAGGGCTGATCCAATCACTACCCTCTCCCTGATCTCTCCAATGATAGGAAATTTACATTTTCTCAGTGCAGTCCTTTAAAATGTTGGGACACCAGCATGGGACAACTAAGTAATTCTTTTATTGAACTGAAATCTGCTCCATTCAACTGTCCTTTTGTCTATTATAGCAACAAAAATAGAGTTAATAGCCCTTCCAGTAGTAATACCGGAGTCTCATTGTAGTGTTGCTTAATAAGTATATTTTGAAGGATCATATGTTATGGCTTTTGCAGACTGGCTTTGGAGTCTTGGTTACCATTATAGTATTTCCATGGGAAATTTTGTTCAGAATCCAAAATGGCTTACAGATTGACTTTTGGAAAATCATCCCTTCCATAAGTTGGAGATTGCCTTTATACATGCATGATCTTCAAAAACTTTCTGTTTTTGACATCCTCATGTATCACACTGACTAATAAACACCTCTAGTCTCATTACCCTTTCCTGCTAATTAGCAGGTTTCTGCTGCTGAGGCCAAACATGTTAGAAAAGACATAGCCAACAGTCTATATCCAGTTTTCTGCTTCAGTACCTTACCTTATAATAGTCTATTTGAAGTTGCATTTTACAAGAATTCATTATGTTTAAAATGTAGGCCACCTGTCTTTGAAAAGAAAAAGAATAATATTATATTAAAACATAAGAAAATAGGTACTTTACATTGGAGTCAGTATAATTTTTAATTCAAAGTTTTGTTTTGTTTTTTTCAGGCTGGAATTGTTAGTCATGAAACTTGTTTCAAGATTATACATTTTTTCCCATTGTTCTTACCTTCCATTATGAACTCTTGAAATATTTCAAACTTTAGGGAGAGTTCTTTATTAGCACCTCATAGTAAGATTATACAACAATTTTTTTTATATTTGAGAAAACACACAGTTTTACATTTAAACTATTTTCTATGGCATCAGAATTTAAAAATAATAGAATTATCCACTGTTATTGAAATGCCAGTTAAAATAACTAGAAATAAAATTTAAGTAATTAGAGCATGCTGTAGTGAGAATGATGTTGTATTGATTATTAAAGGAATTGGGTTGAAATCTTGACCTTAGGCTAGTTTAACTTAATTGGTTTTGGTTGTTTGTTGGTTGGTTTGTGTTTCCTGAATCTTGAGGGATTTGGATTAAATAACTTGAAGGTTCTTCTGCCTCTAAATCTGTGATCCTTCATGTTTTAATTGAAAATTACATATTTTTGTTTTCATATTTCATATTATACTTTATAAAATGAAATAAGATGTTTAGTTGCTATATTTTTAAGAAAGTACTTGTATCTTCTCTTAAGGCTTATTGAACTGAGGTATAGGTAGGAACAAAGAACTAAAGAAAAGCATTTTATGGTCCTATTTCTTATTAGAAATGGTATAGAATTAACTAAATAGAAATATACCATTTTAAATAAAATCAAAATCAATTTATTAAAGGGTGAGTAACTAAGGAGCATGCTAAGTATCATTTGGAAACCAAAATAAAGACTTAAGACCTTTTTTTTTTCCTGCTTAGGATTTCCCATATTCTACTAGACCTATTGAAAGACCTTTATATATTTATATACATATAAATATATATTTACATATTTAACTCCTGAAGATGCTCTCCTAAATAGTTATACCATGGTTTCAAAAGAACCCAAAACCTTTCTATAGTATTTTTTAAAGGAAATCTGTTGTTTCATTGGTATAGGGCAGTGATGGGGAACCTTTTAGAGATGAAGTTCCAGGCCCTGCCCCCATCCTACCCCCATCCCAAGTGCCCATGCCCCCTACCACCACATTCTGTGTCCCTGCCCCCACTGAGTGCTAGGCAAACTGCTCTTCCCCCACCCCCTCTATCCCAGGGGAGGTAGGAAGCTGAACTGCTGGGCAGGGGGGTAGGTGATGTAGCCAGACTTGGGGAGATGAAGAGGGAAGGCATTCAAGCATTCTGCTCCCTTCTAGTTATGTGAGCTGTGATCCTCTCAAACCTGGGGGGAGGTGGACAAAAAAGCCCCAGCTTATTGGAAAATATAACCCTCTGGTCAAATGACATCATCCTGACACATTCAGCCCATCACAGCCAAGCCTTCCTGAAGGGGGTATCCTCCAAATTAACCTTTTTAGCAAATGGTCATGGGTTGAAGTCAGGTTTTAATCTGGATGCAGGGCTTATTGGGAGATTGACAAGCCATTATTGTGTTTTCTAGAGCTTCTAGCCCACCTGTTTTCCCTCAGGCAGGCACCCTTTTGAATGTAAATTGAATAGACTAGAAAATGTAAGAATTAAATTTTAATGATTTGACTAAAATATATGAAAATTATAAATAATGGTGGTGGTTGCTAGTTCAAAGTATTATTGCTCAAAGTCACGATGACCTTTAATAGCTTTCATCTACAAAAGAGGTGGAAAGAGTGAAAGCAGAGAAATACAGAAGGATAGGGAAGGCATTAGCCTATCTAACTAAAACTAAATATTGCTCAATGTGTTTGATTCAGCCAGGACTTGTTGACCTTCAACTGGAATTAAATTCTCTCTAGAAGATAGGAAGGGAAAGCCAGCTATCCACTCATCCAAGTTCCCTCCAAGAGGCAGGTCAAGACAATGACTCCAGCTGAAGGTGACACCTGAGGCTGACTTTCTTCCTTATGCCAACCTCCTTCTTGAAGCCAACTTGCTTCCTGTAGTTGACTTCCCTAGCCCCAGAAATCGAGGGCCTTTTATAGTAGCTTCTTGTCCCTTCCCCTCTTCCTAAGGGCCAGTCACAGCTTCCAAATTGCCCAACACTGAGTATTTATGGGAACCACTTCTCATCTTTGGAGAGGTAAATATTCATCAAAAGTGTTCACAGATTCCTGGTTGACTGAGGTATGAATTCTCATTTTTCGGCTAATAGAATTGAAAGGGTATAGAGTTCCTCCACCTACTGCTAAGTAGGGTGTTCAAGCTTTTGTTGATTCAATTCAAAAGTAGACAAAGGAGAATTAATCCTGTTTTCACAATCTGGTGAGGTACTAAGTAGGGGTACTTAAGTTATGGCTAACCAAAGTGTTAACTCCAACTGGGCAAAGATAATAAAGGATTCCCTTTTCACAAGTGTAAACTCAGAATAGACAAAGAGAACCAAGAATTTCCTTTCACAGAAGAGAGTGGACTAAGAATGCCCCACAAGTTTGCTTGTGAAAGAAACGGGGGAAAGGAGATGAATAGGCTATTAATCAAGCCTCTGGTTCATAAAACTTATTTCTAAATCATTTAGACTACTGTTTTGAACATTTTTAAAGTAGACATTCAAAAGACATCCCCAAATCCCCAAAATACTTCGTATCATAAAGACACTGGTTGCTTCTGATAGTGGTAAATGGGAATTTTATTCCCTTTGTCTATTTTAAGTTAATCAGTCAAGAACTTAAAGTATCCCTACTTAACAGTAAATCACTAACAAGGAAATTTCACACCCTAAAAGACCACAAGCACTATGGCCCACCCCCACCCCCTAGGCAAATTGAAAGGCTGTGATTGACAAAGAGAGCTGATGAGTGGAGAAAACTATAAGCTGGAGCCTGAGAGAGATTTGGGGTCTTTGCTCTTCATTCTTGGTGAATTGTGAGCTCTGGAGGCTATTCTTGGCAGTCTTAGCCTCGTGTGCACTGAAGTTTCTCAGCGGTTTTTCAGCATCTTTGGCTCTTCAGATTTCACCTTCCTTATCCAGACTTTGGATTTTGGTGAGATTCACATTTGGATTCACACTTGAAGTCTGGAGGATCTAGGATTAGGACTTAAGAGTATTTTTAGCTAGGTGATATTTTCTACCTCCTTTCTTTTATTTCTCATTTTAATATCTCTACTTTACTGTAAATAAAGCTACTAACAGTCTACTGACTCATAGTTTAATTTTAACTTTTATAAACAGCAACAGCATTTCTTTTTTTTTTAACCATTATTATTTTGGTCAAACCAATTTTTTTTTTTTTAATTAAAATCCTTACCTTCCATCTTGGAGTCAATACTGTGTATTGGCTCCAAGGCAGAAGAACGGTAAGGGCTAGGCAATGGGGGTCAAGTGACTTGCCCAGGGTCACACAGCTGGGAAGTGTCTGAGGCCAGATTTGAACCTAGGACCTCCCATCTCTAGGCCTGGCTCTCAATTCACTGAGCTACCCAGCTGCCCCCTCAAACCAAATTTTTTATTATTACATAGTAAAGACATAAATTGTTTCTGTCTCACTCAAGCCAAAAGTAATTAAGAGGCCATTGTATTTTGAATGTGGTGTAGCATCTTGTCCTGCAAAGAATGCTGTCTTGAAGAGACCAGCTTACTGACTTCTACTGGGGAGAGGGGGTGAAGAGAAGCCCAGCTTTGTCTTCCTCTGACTTTCCTAACTCCAGAGTTAGGTACTCTGGAGAACTCTATGCTGCCAGAGACAGGCACAGTGGGTCCTTGGGCCACTGGGACCTTAGTATGAATGCCCTCAGAGAGGTCTCTGTGTATTGTCTCTGGCCCATGTGCCATGGCTTCACCATTATGGGTATAGGGACTCTTGGGGAGTTACTCTATTATCAATGCAGATCTTTTAAAAGTTATACAATTTATACTCTTTAAGAATTTGTTAGAAGCATTGAGCGGTAAAGTGATTTGCCCAGGTTGTATAGCCCATTTGTGTCAGAGAACCCAGATCCTTCTGATTGATACTATTTCTCTTCAGTGCTCCATACTGCTTTTCAGTTTCTTGTCCTTGTAACTGCTTTGGTTATTTTGGCAGTGTATCTCCACTAAAAAATAAACTTTTTATCCAACACATAAAATTATACACAGATGTCCTTATATTCATTTCGATTTACATTCTTTGTTAAGGGTGGGGTGGGGTAATAGAGTAAAGGCAAGGACTTAACTGGCATCTCCCAGATTCCCTCCAAAACAACTTTAAAATAATACCTCAAAATGAATTCTGGAGTGGCAGAACCAATAAAATGTTAGGGTGAAACAAGAAGGTTAGCAGAAAAGATCTGTCTCATTGGAGTGAGAGTAAAGCACAGATTATACCCCAACAAGGCACCAGTCATCCATGCACAATATAGGAATTAGACAACTGGTAAGAAGGAGACTTCAGGGCACTTTTACTAGAACTGGGTGCAGGTCTCATTGTCCATAGGTGGTTCCAGGTCACAATCCCAGGAATATCTCACTTTCCCATGTAGCCACAGAGGTACAGGGGCCCTAGTTATAACTTCAGGGCAGAGAAGAGTGCTTATGGTCATTCATACACCAAAACACAGGGCAGGAAAACAGTGACCACACCTCTTTTTAGATTATACCACTTTGGAAAGAACTGAAAACTTAAGAGGCCCACCTCCCTAACTAGATCTCAAAACAACACCATGAAAAACTTGAAACTTGGGGACAGAGCTCCCTCCAACCCCCAGAGGAGAAGCCAACTTTAACATAAAATTTTATCAGGAAATACTACATAGAACCTTGACAATTACTATGATCTACATGCAAAGGTACAAAGAAAAAGGTGAATTGGTCCCAGATCCCAAAAAAGTTCCTAGAAGAACACAACAGGTAATTTAAAAATTAAATAAAAATGGTAGAGGAAACATTTGGGAAACAAATGAGAGTGACACAAGAAATTATGAAGAGAGTCAACAGCTTGGTAAAGAAGGCATAAAAATCCACTAAGGAGAAAAGTAGAATTAGTCAAATGAAAAGGGAAGTACAAAAGCTCACTAAAGAAAATAATTACTTAAAAATTAGAATTGAGGAGGTAGAAACTAATGGCTCCATGAGACATCAGGAAACGATAAAACAAATGTAAAAGAAAAAAAAATCAGAAAAACAACCAGCTTGATAAATAGACCCAGAACAAGTCATTTAAGAATTATTGAATTTCCTTAAAGCCATGATCAAATACCATGGAGACAAAGTCAGGATAACATAAGATTTAGCAGCTTCTACATTAAAGGATCTGAGAGCATGGAATGCAGTATTAAAGGTAAAGGATCTAGAATTACAACCAAAAATTAACAACCCAGTGAAAGTAAATATAATACTTCAAAAGGAAAAATGGATATTCAATTAAATAGCACTCCTGATGAAAAAATTAGAACTGAATAGATTGAGGAGGGGGGAAAAAAAGGTAAGCCGGAAAGAGAAATTGTAAGGATTCAGTAAGGTTGATATGTTTACATTTCTACACAGGAAGTTGATTCTTGTAATTCCTAAGAACTTTGTCATTGTTAGAGCAATTAGAAAGAGTCTATATAGACAGGAAACATAATTGTGAGGCAACTATGACGGGATGCTATCTTTAAAAATTTAAGTTAAATAGGAAGAAGGATGACTGATAAGATATCTTTTAAAAAATTAAGAGGGAAAATACTAAGAGGGAAAGGAGAGGTAGAATGGGATAAATTATTTTACATAGAAGTGTCAAGAAAGAAAGCCTTTACAATGGATGGGAAGATGACAGGCAATACTTGAGCCTTACTTTCATCAGAATTGACTCAAAGAGGGACTAACATGCACACATGGTTGAGCATAGAAATCTAGTACTATATGGAAGAAGGAAGAGAAAGAGGGGGTGCTAATAGAAGGAAGGGTAGTTATGGGAAAGTAATAGTCAAAAGCAAAAAATTTGAGGAGGGAGAGGAGAAAGAAAGATAAATAGAAGAAATGCAATTGAAGGAAATACACAGTAATCATAACTGTGAATGTAAAAGGGATAAACTCAACCTTAAAATGGAAACAGATAGTCAAAGACCAGAATCCAACAAAATGTCATTTACAAGGAGACATATATACAAAGTAAAGGTAAGGGTCTATAGTAGGGTCTATTATGTGTTAGCAACTAAGTTAAAAAAAAAGGCAGGGTTCGAAATCATGATCTCAGATAGTAAAGTCAAAATTAAATTTAATTAAGTGATAAGCAGGAAAATTACATTTTGCTAAAAGGTACGTCGTATAGACAATGAAGTAATATCGATACTAATATGTGCCCCAAATGGTATAGCATCAAGATTCATAAAAGTATAATTAAATGACTTAAATGAGACTATAAATAGTGAAACTATACAAGAAGGGGACCTCAACTTTTCCCTCTCAGATCTAGATAAATTTAATGAAAAAAGCAACAAGAAAGAAGTTAATGAAATAAATAGAATTTTAGAAAAGTTAGATGTTAGAAAAAAATAGACTTCTGGAGAAAATTGAATGACAATAGGAAAGAACATACCATTATCAATGGTACATGACACATAACACAAAAATTAGGGCATAAAATCTCAACCAATTACAAGAAAACCAAAGATCCTTTTCAGTTTATAATTCAATAAAATTATATTCTTTTAAAAATATAAAAGTAATTTATTTTAAAAAAATTTTTAATTAAGTTAAAGAGTTTTTTAAATAAAGTTTTGATTTAAAAATTTTTTTAAATAATTTTTGATAATGAAATAACTTGACCCTAAAGAATGAGCACTTAAGAGGCTCAGTGGATTGAATGCTCAGTCTAAAGTCAGAAAAACACATCTTTCTGAGTTCACATAAAGCCTCCGACACTTCCTAGTTGTGTGACACCAGGCAAGTCATTTAACCCTAGTGTCCTTAGCTTTAAAATGAGCTGAACAAGAAAATGGCAAAATGCACTAGTATCTTTACCAAGAAAATCCCAAATGGAATCACAGAGTCAGAGACAATTGAAAAATGACTAAACAACAACAAAGAATTAGTGGGTAAAAGCACAACTAGAAACCATAATTTCATTAAAGAGAATGACAGCAATGAGACAACATAGCAAAGTTTATGAGACACAGGCTAGGCAGTTCATAGGGGGAAATTTATATCTCTAAATGCTTAAATCATTAAAAAATAGAAGAAATGCAAATCAGTGAACTGAGCATTGTAACTAAAAAGAAAAGTAAAAAAAAAAAGAAAAAATTAAATACCACATTGAGAATGCTGAAAATGAATGGAGAGATTAATAAACTATATGTATGAAAAGACATTGGACTAGTGGGGAAAAAAAGCTAGGAGCTGATGTTATGGCAAAGGGAGAAGCCAGTAAAATAAATTAAAGGCAAGTTAGCAACCAATCAAGTGGAATAAAGAAATTATTAGAAGAAGTTGAAAAGGCTGTCACTAAGCATACTAAGAAAAAAATCTTAGGACCAGATGGATTCACAAATAAATTCTATCAGACATTTAAAGAACATTTCCAATACTATGTAAAGTCTTTGGGTAAATAGGTGAAGACAAACTCCTACCAAAATCGTTTTACAATCCAAATATGGTGCTGATAGCTAAACCAGGAAGTTAGTGAAAACTAGACTAATCTCCTTAATGTGTATTGTTGCAAGAATTTTAAATAAAATACTGTTAAGGAGATTACAATAGTATTTCACAAAGATCATACACTCTGACCTGGTAGAATTTATACTAGGAATGCAGGACTGGTTCAATATTGGGAAAACTATCAGCATAATGTACCATATCAATGCCAATAGTAACAAAAATCATATTGTTATTTTAATATATGAAGAAAAAGCTTTTAACAAAATAGACTAGCCATTCCTATTATAAACACTAGAAAGCTCCAGAATAAATGAAGTCGTAATCCTCAAAACAATCTGGTACTGGCTAAGAAATAGAGTAGTATCTCAGTGGAATAGACTAGGTACAAAATACATATTACAAAATGACCGTAGTAATCTAGTGTTTGAAAAGCCTAAAGATCCAAAATTTGGGGACAAGAACTCAACATTTAACAAAAACTTCTGGAAGACCTGGATAACAACATGGCAGAAAATGAAGGTAGGCTCACACCAAATACCAAGATTAAAGTCAAAATGAGAAATGATTTTGACATAAAGGGTGATACCATAAATGAAGGGACCATGAATAGTTTACATGTTAGATGTATGGAAATGGGGAATTATGACTAAATGAGATAATATATAAAATTGATAGTTTTTATTATATTAAATGTAAAAAGTTTTTACAAACAAAGGCAATGCAGTCAAGATAAGAAATATGGGAGCTGTGTGACCCTGGGTAAGTCACTTAATCCCCATTTCCTGAGCTTTAACAGTCTTCTGCTTTGGAATCAATATGTAATATTGATTCTAAGATGGAAGGTGAGGATTTTTAAAGAAGAAGGAAAGCAAGAAACTGGGGAGAAAAAGGCATTTTATAGCACATTTCTCTGATAAAGTCCTCATTCTTAAATATATAGAGAAATGAGTCAGATTCATAAGATTACAAGTCATTCTCTTATTGAAAAATGGGCAAAAACAGGAAGTTTTCAGAAGAAATCAAAGCTATTTAGAGTTTTATGAAAAGATCCTCTTAATCATTGTTGTTTAGAGAAAAACAATTCTAAGGTACTACCTTATACCTATCAGATTGACTAATACAACAGAAAAGTAAAATTAAAATATTGGGATATGTGGGATGAATGGAACACTTTTGTTGGATTTGTGAACTAATTCAACCATTCTGGAGAGAAATTTAGAACTATGCCCAAAATACTATAGAACTGAGTTCTCTTTGACCTAGCAATAACATTATTAGGTCTATATCCCAAATAGGTTAAGAAGAAAGAGGGAAAGATAATGTATATGTATGAAAATATATCAGCTTTTTATGGTATGGTAGCAAAGAATTGGACATTCGAATGCCCATACAGTTGTGGAATGGATGAACAAATTTTAGTATACAATTGTGATAGAATATTTTTATGCTCATAAGATAGTGGGATGCTTTTAGAAAAACCTGGGAAGATTTACATGAATGGATACAAAGTGAACTGATAGACCCAGGAGAACATTATACACAGTAATAGCGATATTGTACCATGATCTACTGTGAATGATGTAGCTATTCTCAGCAATACAAAGATTCAAGAATATTCCAGAGGACTTAGGATATAAAATGCTATGCACCTCCAGAGAAAGAACCGTTGGAGCCTAAATGCAGGATGAAGCGTGTTTTTCCCCCTTTTTTTTATTTGTTTAGGAGGATTTTTTTGGTCTGTGGTTTCTTTTTCACCACATGACTAATATGGAAATGTGTTTTCTATAACTTCACATGTATAATCTATTTCAAATTATTTGCCTTTTCAAGGGGAGGGAGGGAGTGGTTTTGGAACTCAAATTTTATAAAATGAATGTTGAAAAATATTTTTACATACAATTGGAGAAGTAAAATATAAAATTTTTCACATTAGAAAAAATTTTAGTAGTAATCTTGTGCACACTTACCTCCTCTATTCAAGAAGTGAAAGACCCTAGTTTCCCCTATTTGTAATAGTAGTATTTTAATAGCATTTCCCTGGCAGAGCCCTTGTGAGGATAATATGAAATAATATTTTAAAGCACTTTGCAATTTGTAAAGCACTATATTAATGCCACTGATTTTTGTTAAAATATATCAATTTATTGGTAGCTTTCAGTCAATCTTTGTTATTCTAAGGTTTAATCATCTTACCTAGGTAATACCATTAGTTAAATTATGTAACAGAGTTGAAAAAACTAGAAAAGCTACTGGTCCCTGATTTCCTGACAAGTTCCTAATAATTATAGCAATGACTGATTATTGACCTAATGACTGTCAACAAAACTTTTCATTAACACACTGCCTAAGAATGGAGCTAAATAAGAATTTCATATCTAAGTATGCACCCATATATTTTCTCTAGGTTAAACTTGCTTAAGTCTAATAAGGGATATCAAGTTATTAGGTCTGAGACAAGGTAAATGCACAAAAGTTAAATAAACTTAAGGAATGGAACAGTGAATAAATTGTACTTGTTCAGAGGAGAGCTTTAATATACATCCTTCTTGGTGTTAAAATTTTCATGGGGGAACTTAATTCTTACCTAAGTCTTGAAGGATTTGGGAAGAAAATAAAAAAGGGGGAAATAGTGTTATAGATGTTTTAAGATGAATTTGATGGTCACGCATATAATGAATTAATCCTTCAGAAATATTGCATTCATCCTGTCATTCCTCTACCTAAAATATTGAATGGTCCTCATTACCTGCGAATCCAAACTCAACTTGATATTGAGGACCTCCACAATCTGATAATGATCTGTCTTTCCCACCTATTTCCCCGTTAGTCCAGTCTTCTCAGGCTATATCTCAATTATAGCTTTTATATTCTATTTCCCATTGTACTAAATTTCTTTTTTCACTATAGTCTCAGATGTTCATAAAATTTCTGGGACCCTTCTCAGATTGGTGAGTTTCTCCTAGGGCTTCCATTTTTGGAGAAGGGCATAAGCCACCAAGCGTCAGTCTACTTGTGACTTTCCATAAAACTTCATCTTCAGCCTTAGCTTCCTTCTCATCCTGTAACTTCCCTTAGTGCCTGGGACCCTCTGAACCAGGAATATTCCTTCACTTTGTGATTCTTCTTCCATTGAGTTCCTCCTGGGGTCTCCATTTAGGATGGTCTGGCTCACCATACTTCATTCCTCTCTTAGTTCTGCTTCTGACATTCTGGCCTTTACCACTTTACTCCTGAAGTGGTATCTTCCATCCTTCACCTCTTAAGATTTTCAGCCCCCTTTTGTTAGTTTTCTTCCCCCACTAGAATGTAAGCTTCTTGTCTTTTTGTTTGTGTTTGTATCCCTACCACTTAGTCATTGGCACATAATTTCTTTTGTTGTTGTTGTTAAATCCCATTCTTCATGACCCATTTGGGTATTTCTTGGCAAAGATATTGCAGTTGGTGGTTTGCCATCCCTCCAATTAATTTACAGACAGAGAAACTGAAGCAAACAGGGTTAAATGACTTACCCAGGGTCACACAGTTAGGTCAGGTTTGAACTCAAGAGGGTAACTCTTCCTGACTTCAGGCCAGGTACTCCATCCACTACCCCAGCTAGTTCCCCTATAGAAAACTCTTAATAAATGTTTAATAACAATAAGCTTTAAATAAGTGTTGCCTGCTTGCCCTGTAGACATTTTTCATGTTCTTAAGCTTTCTCCAAGTTGAACACAACAAGTTTCTTCAGTTTGCTCTTGAATGGCAATACTACTCTGGTTATCCTTCTGATTACTTTTTAGCATTTCAATGTGCTTCCTAAAATATAGTTCCCAGAGATGAATATAAAACTCTTAAGTAATGTTATGTGGCTGTTCTATTCTCCACTATCTTCCTTCCGTTGTCTCAGCCATCACTAGTAAAAACCCTCCATCTCATCAAATTACTTTTTTGTACTATAACTTTCATTCTTATTATAATTTAAATTCATGCTGGATACTATTATTCTCCATTACCTTCCTTTGTTTTTATTTTCTCTTAATGTCTTTTGTGGGTATGAATGTCTGCATCACTTTCTTTTAGGTAATACTTTTCTGTAGAGTTTTAGACATGTGAGATATAATCTACCATTTCCCTGAAACTTTTGAAATTCATTCTCTACAAATCTCAGGTTTTTCTATTCTTCTCTGTCACAAATTTTGAGACCCAGTCATTTCTCCCACAAGATTTCAAACAGTTCCTCCATCAACCATTTGCTACTTATTTGTGAAAATCAAATTCGGAAAACAAGTTGCCTCTCTTTCTTCCTACAGGAAGCTTTGAAGGAGACAATTATCATTGAAATAAAATACTATCTACAAAGAATTCAACCAACTATCCAAATAAGAGAAACCCTCCAACACTACTATATTATATTTGTATGCTGGTGAAGGAATGTGTCCCAAACTCTTTATCTTCCTCTTTTTGCTGTCTGTAATAGTAATAGTATCATTTGTTTATTTCTTCAAATACACTTCCCTTTTCCTCTCCTCTTTGTTCCTTGGATTTCTTCACTATCATATCTTCTTAATATATGGTACTCTACCACCTCGAATTTTCTCTTATTTTGTTCTTTTTGAATAAGACATACCCTTTCATTGCCATACTCCAGTTATGAGCTTCATCTTACTGAATGCCAGTAATACTTGTAGGATAAAATCTGCCGTCTTGTGTTAGAAATTCTAGTTCATCCTGCTTTTCTGCCCATACCTAGTGCACTTACTTATCAATATGATGGCCTATATTTTGTTACTCATTAGATTGTCTTATGTGAGCTTCTGTCTATCTCTGCACAAGTCCAACCTTGTAGCTATTCTTTTTGGTATCTACATTGGTGAATATCCATAAATATACCCATAAGTAGTCTCCCCCACCCCCACCCCACCCTTTTGTTTAGTTTATTATTATATTAGTATGATTCAGGAATTTTTTAGTCATCTCTTTTTAGACAATTTCCTCTAGAAATCATCATTTCTATATTTTAAATGTTAGTTCAGAAATCTAAAACCTATTCTCCAAAACCTGTTCTCTACTATATTTATTATCAGATGTGCACTTCCCAAATTGTTCGGTTATTTGTTTGTTTTTGTTTTTAGCTCCCACACTTTATTGGAATTGTGACTTAGGTGGGGCAGCTTCCAAGGGCCCTCTACTAATGAGGTCCATGATACATACAGCATGTAAGTTCACCATGATTGCTCAATAAATATAGACCAAAGAAGGGGTAGGTATAGTCTGAGATTCCATCCACTTGGGTGGGTGGGTAAAGTGGAATAGGGGTGAGTATATTGTAGAGTTTACCCGTAGATGAGGACAAAATCGGGATTTCCACTTTACAGATGGGGTAAGAGGAAGAGTGCAGTTCCATATTACATATGGGAGGGCCTGAGCAAAAGAACAAGTTACACTTTAAAGGTCTCAGAGCCTTTGCTTTTGAAGCAGTAGTAGTAGTAGTAGTCGTCGTCGTCGTCGTCGTCGTCGTCTCTTGGTAACCAACTATGACGATACACTTGTGCGTGAAGAAGATTTAAGTGGAAAAGTCGATGCACAGGGATAGTCCCACTCTCTCTGTGTTGGAAGCCTGGGTCCAGTGGCACGAAAGGTTGTTACACCTGGAGACTTCCTCAGCTGTATTGGAGGTCCGTGTTGTCCTTTGTGCTCCAACACACCTTAAGCACTCCACAGTGCTTTGCTGCGTCGCCATCTCAGCTGTTGAACCTTCTTATTGGTTTCTTCCATCTGTTCAGCTGAAGCAGTCTTCACATGCTGGGTGAGCAAAGCCCTGGTTCACCATGGGTCTATGACCCAATGGCTACCCTCACAAGGTTTAGCCGGCCTGTCGAAGCCGTTGCCCGGGGTGTGGCCGCTGCCACATGCTAGCAACTACTGGGAGCCACAAGTGAGAGTTGGGTATCAGGTGAGGATCAGAGGCTGGAGAGCTGCCCTAGAAGGGCACGACAAGCCCTCCATACCAGAGATACTACCCCTCCCTGATCACCCCATACACCCCATTTTGAAGCAGTAATGATGAAAATACTACCTGGATCCATATATTTAGTTTTTTTCCCCACAACTTCATTATCCATAGAAATGACTATGCTTTTCATTCAAGCAATATAATTTGTGCTCCTTTGCCATCAGGTTTGACAAATATTGGGTGGTTACAGAATCTTAAGTTGGAAGATAAATCAGTGGTACTCTTGTGGAGCCAATTCTTGAAAAGGAATCCAACCCACAGCATGACTAACAAGTAGTTTTCCTTTGCTTGAATTGAAGACCTTCATTGAATGGAAACCCCAGTACCTTCTGAGGCAGCCTATTCCACCTTGGAATAATTATATTTATTTAGGAGTTTTTCCTTCCTTTAGTTTGCCTCTTTGCAACTTCTACTCATTGTCCTTCCTTCTGCACTCTGAAACCAAACAAAACTCATAATCCTCTTTTTAATGGTAGATCTCCATATACTTGAAGGCTGCAACCATATCTTTTTCTTCTCCCAGCTAAACTGATTGCTATTAAATTTTATCTTGTTCTCTTAGCCCTACATTCTACCCTGTCAAAATCTTTTTGAAATAGATTTTTCCAGCATGTTAGCTATCTATTCTAGTTTGGTATCATGAAAATTTGACAAGTGTGGCATACATCTCTCTGTTCAAGGTTTTCATTAAAATATTAAAGAGCACGGGCACAAGCACAAGCACCAGTCCCTGGGCATTCTGTTCACGATCTCCTTCCAGATTGACATAAAATCACTAACGACTGCTGTTTGGTTCAGGTCATTTAGCCAATTCTAGACAACATCTTTGCTTCATTTCTACAAATACAGTATAAGAAACTATCAAATGCTTTCCTTCCTTCAAACCCTGCCTTTGTCCCAACTTTCTTTTGCAGTTAATTCACCCAGTCTTTCCACCTACATGTCATCCTTAACTCTCATTCACCCTTCACATCAAATCTGTTAAATCTTATCATTTCCACTTTACATTATTTTTTGTATTGTATGTCTCCTCTCCACTCACACACACCTCATCCTTTCTTATTTAGACTGTCACAGTAACTTGTTTCAAGAACTCTTAAAGTGGTTTCCATACCCAACACCCTCTCCTTGTTCTATTCCATTCACCTCTTAACTGCCTAAATACTTTTCTGAAAGTACAGATCTGTCTCTGGCTCACTCTATACATGTTATACATGGGTGTATGACTGGATGTGTATACATATTAATTTGTTTATTATATTTATACTAGTTAAATACAAGGCAGCTTTGGAAAGAGATTGTTAGCAATTGTGAGAGTGGAAAAAGGAAAGGCATGGTGATGATCTCTGAGCTGCATTGTAAAGAAAGAGACAAAATGTGAAGGCAAGGGTATAGATGAGCAGCCAGGTGGCACCATAGTACAGAATGTTATACCTAGAGTCAGGAAGATTCATCTTCCCGAGTTCAAATCTGGCCTCATATATGTACTAGCTATGTGACCCTAAGCAAGTCACTTAACTCAATGACCTCAGTTTCCTCATCTGTAAAATGAGCTGGAAAAGAAACTGGAAAGCCTGTCCTTGATCATTGCCAAGAAAACCCCAAATGGGATCACAAAGATTGAAATAGGACTAAAAGGACTGAACAACAATTTAGGGGATATAGGGCAGGTATTTATATATATAGCACATAGACACTGTTAGGTGCAGGGAATACAAATATAAAGAATAAAAATGCCTTCTCATAATGGACTTCATTCTAATGGGATAGACAACAAATTCATATAAAAATATTTTCATCATTATTACAGTATGTTAATATATACAGATATCTACTTATGCAATCATTAAATACACAGTGGCTTATATGTGTGCTCTATATGTGTGTATATACATTAGACTCATGCATGTATGTATATACATGCACATAAATGTATATACATATACATGTCCAGATATATGTTGGCCCCAAAGTCTTAGTACAGCTTTAATTAGAGAACCATGATACTTTTTTGCATTTATCCTCTCTTACTAGCCTTTCCTTCTACTTTTTGTACATATTATTTTAATTTCTAATTTGGTTGACAAAATCCCTATGTACCTACACTGGATGATACCTTTGATTTCACTGGTCTAGGGAATTCCTAGAGATTCCAGTGCAGACCAATACCTACCTTGTGGGAGAGTTGCCTGGGGTGCTGAGAAGCTAAGTATGCAGTATATGTTGTATATATCAGAAACGATTTGAGCTTGGGTCTTCCTGACTCAGATGTCACCTGTCTATAATACTGCTGTACTTTTGTTAAATCCAAGGACACAAAGACGGTTAGGTATCAGTCAGGGGCATGGTATGAGGGGTCTCTTTTGTCATGATTCCAGGACATGCACAGCACAAATAGGTCTTTGACCAAATCATCATAAGCAATAGATAGATCTGGATAGCTTCCAAACTTTGGGGATTCTGCTATACTTATGCTTGAGAGAAAAATGAGAGCTTAATGTCCTTCACAAATTCCACCATTCTGGGACAGGCAAACTCTAGTCATCCTCGAGTAAAAAAAAAATCATAGACAGTGGTAAGCCTAGTACTTACCAACCCAAAGAGGCTTGTAAAATTCTACTAGTAGTCAGTGATCAGGCTACACTCATGATTATTCAGTTGCTCTACCAGTTTCTGCCTTAAGCATTGTTCCACTTCCTTCTTTAAGAGTGAGTGGAGTAGGGTTTAGTTTTAACAGGCTTCTTCTTTATTTGAAACAAACCCCATAGTCTTGAGAACCAGTGAGGCAAAGGTTTTTACCAACAGGGAACATTCAAGTAGACTTCCTGGAAAAGATAAAATTTGAATCAGACTTTAAAGTCCTGATCTATAATTTTGGAAACATGTATTCCAAGGAGTGGGCAAGATGGTCCATTGGGATATGGGAATTAACAAAACTTAAATATATTTTTATCCAAAACAGAAGAAAAAATGAAGCTTTACTGATATTTCATCTATAGATTGACAGTTCTGTCCATATTTCAGACAATCTCGTGTCATAGTATAATAGTCAAGATATCTTGAGTGTAAATGGGTTAACCAAGTAGCACCTGCACTCATTCTTTGGTTTTCAGCATTGGTAGTATGTATAGCATGTCATATTAAGGTAAGCACTCAGAGAATTTTATTTTTAATTTTTTTCAAAGTCAAACATTTTCTCCAAAATAAAGGGCATTTTTATTTGTTAGACTAAAGGAACTAAAATGAAAAACTTTTAAAGTTAACAATTAAACTTTGCCTGACAAGTAGAAACTTTTAAAAATGAAACTCAATAGCAATTTTTTTAACTCTTACCTTCTGTCTTAGTATCAATTTTAAGACAGAAGAACAGTAAAGGCTAGGCAATGGGTGTTTAATGACTCGCCCTGAGGTCATACAATTAGGATGGATATGAATTCAGATTTGAACTCAGGACTTCAAGACTTCAGGCCCAGTGATCTATCTACTATGCTACCTAGCTGCCCTTGATTGACATTGACAACATGTTGTGGTTTGTGTGCTCAAATAAATAAATAAGTCCATAAATAGATTTATGGATTATATTATATAATTTTAACCAAATCTTCAAAAAGTGGACAAAAGGCTTAAAAAGATTACAGATACTTGAAATTGAAGATCTTCCTGCAGGAAGCACAAGACAGTAGGTCTTGCTGATACTTCTAGCTCTTCCATAGCCACCAAGGAGGCAAAAAGGATATTTCTCTAATCACATTTGTCCTGGAGTGGACTGAAAATGCAAAATCAAAAAAGATTTTTGAAATGTAGATGTGCAGCCATTCGGGTTAACAATAAATTTCATTCTAAATGTAAATTATGCCTTTAGTTGCTAGTTTAAGATAGCATGAAGCCAATATGATTAGCCTAATAATTTAAACTAAGTTTTTGTTGCCCCAAACAATGTAAATGTATTAACTAGAACTCTGAGATCCTGCATACTTAGAGTTGAAAACAAAATGTTCTAACCTTTATAGAAATCTACCAAATGCAGTATTTCTATAGATTTAGGACTTGTTTATGAAAAATACAAAATATAACAATTTCTTCCTAGTTTGCAAAAATAATAAACTAATTTTCAATAAAACTTTACATAATTGATAAATTGAATAATGGATGTAATCATTTACTAAGCTCAGTCAACAACACACCTTTCCCTTTTTGTACTCAAGTATCTTCATGAGATATTTTTCTTAAACCAAGTATCAAAGTAAATTGAACTTAGACCTAGACCTTTGGATACTTAATATCATAGAGTAAGATTTTCAAAAAATTTTCAAAAGTAAAGAAATGTACCTCAATCAAATTGCTTTTTAAAAATGCTAATATTTTAGTGAGCAAAGGTTTTGTACCATTGAAATAGAGAATAGTAAACTGAGGGGAACTGTTTCTTTTGCAATGACTGCTGTTCTCTGGCTGTGACTAGAGAGAGCTGCTAAGAAACCTGAAGCTGCTTGGTTGAAATGGAGGTAGGAATGAGAAATGCTGAGGGATGCTAGTACCCAGAGATGTTGGTACAGGGTGCTGCCACACAGGGGAACTGCTTTGGGGAATGCTCTGGGGTTTGCCTACTGATCCCTGCTGATGGCTGATGGATCAGTATATCTTTCTAACCTCCTCCCCCCTTCATTCCCTCCCTTCTCCAATCCTCTCCTCCCTTGCCTCACTCACCTCCCAATTCTTCTTGAAGCCTTTGGCTTCTTCCCTCCCCCCTGAGTGAACTATAAAGATATTCTTTTCTTTTCCTTTTCAAGTCAGGGGGTTTATTGGGATTGGAAACCGAGGTAAGAGGGATGAGGATGTCCCTAATTAAAAATGAGGATTATGAGGGCTTGGGAAGTCACAACTGTGACAGAGGGACAGTCAGAGATGGAGGACAACAGCTTTTTAAAATCTCCTTTCTTCTTCACAAAATCAGCAAAGTCTCTCAGCTTAATTTCTGAAGGCCCCCCTCCCCCAAGGGTCCTTCAGTCTGAGACAACTCCCCAAGAGAGAAAACAAAGTCCAAAGTCTCTCAGTTTAACCCAAGAGAGAAACAAAGTTCAAAGTCTCTCCTTCAGCCTGGCTTTCCTCCAACTCTTGATCAGTCAAATATCAGAAAGAACGGAGGTTTCCCCTTGATCAGAGAACCCCAAAACCAAGTCAGCCCCACAAGGGTCTTTCAGCCAGGTTCAACCTACAGAAGGAGTGATAGAGACAAAGTCAAGTTTTTCCTTCTCCTCTGTGCAAGCCAGAAAACCCCAACTGCCACTCCTGGTAACATTACGTTTGGAACCTTCCTCTTGATTGACCACACCATTAATAAATATTTTAATTTTGTTTTTCATCTTTTTCTCGTTTTTAATTTCTCTTTTTTTCTGATAATACACATGATGTTTGTGTGGTAGCACATGTCTATTATAGTGTGTATATATATTACATTTGTATGGTGTAGGATATATGTGTGCATACATTTATGCACATCCTGAAAACCTACTTAGTGGTCTCACACGTAACATCTCCCATCTCTGTGCCTTTGCATTGACTACCCCCAAAACTGGAATCTTCTTCCTAATTTCTGACTCAAAGAATCCCTAGTTTCCTTTAAAACTCAGTTCAAGCACCATCCTTTCCAGGAGGCCTTTATGGGTGTTCCTCACTGCTGGTCCTCCACAATTAATTTCTGTCAGTTCCACATCTATCTTGTATGTTCTGACTTATTTCAACCATATTAAAAGGTAAGCTCCAGAAGGGGACTACTTTTGCTTTTTCTTGGTATCCCCAGTCCTTCACATAGTAAGTGTTCACTAAATGCTTATTGATGAACAGAGATGTAATACCAAAAAAAAGTGGCAACCACTGCTTGGAAGGATAGGTAAGAGATTCAGTCAACATAAAGGAAAGGGGAAGTAAGAGACTGGTTTGAAAATGCACAGTTATAAAATGTGGATATCATAATGTATTGATTTAATGGTGGTCCAATATAACAAATAGATTTAAAACAAAGCAGAGAAGATAATATTGTCCTAGATTCATTTAAATCCAAGTTATATAAATTAAATACTAAAAGAAGTATAAAATTATTTAAGTAGAATGGAAATAGAAATGGGGTTAAATGATATGGTAAGAACAGCTGAATCTTTTAGACTTTTAAGTACTTATAGTTTTATATAGTTTTCTTTATAGGAGATGAGGTGTACTAGAGCAGGATCCCAATGAAATTAGAGGGCCACATGTATTTACAAAAGATCATATACCAAACTTTGTGCCTATATATTTTTAGTTTAAAATAATAAAATTTGTCATTATCCCTCAAAATGTACAGAGATTCCTGAAGTAACTGTAGATGAAAAGAGTTAGTAGAACCTTACCTCAGTTTTATTAGTGACCTTGCTAATTTGGTTTTAGTTGTATCTGGTTCTTTGTGATCCCTTTTAGGTGTTTTCTTGGCAAAGATACTGGATTAGTTTACCATTTCCTTCCTATCTCATTTTACAGATCAGGACTAAGACAAACAGATTTAAGTGACTTGCCCAAGGTCACATAGCTAGTAAGTGTCAGGTCAGATTTGAACTTGGGAAGAGAAATCTTTCTGACTAAAGTCCATCAAGCATTCTATTATGCCACCTCACTGCCAAAAACATACTATTGGACTATTCTGTTCTCATAAGATTTACATAGAACATTGGAAACCAGAAAGTGAATTGTATTGTCTCAGGGATATAATATGCAATATATATATATATATATATATATATATATATATATATATATATCTCCTGGACCAGAATTTAAGACCACTGGACAGGAGTTTTCATTTTCAGGATATAAGGGAGGGAAGAACTAGGCATTAAGTGCTACAGGAGTGGTATTTATTAGGAAGGAAGTCTTTATATTAATCTCTCATACTATGGACTGACAGAAATAATATTCTGAAGAAATTTCCTTAACTAGGATAAGGTTGGGCCAGACCAAGACAACCAGTGAGGGCTTTGAGCTTCTTGCTGAAGTTTTATAGGAATGGACACCTGGGCCCCTTCCATATAAGTAGGGCTGTGGGTTCATGTTTTTTGTTGAGGCATTTTTCAGTCATGTCTGACTCTTCATGACCCTACTGGGTTATTTCTTGGCAGAGGTACTGGGTGGTCCAAAACCTCTTGTCTAAATGTTTAATGTAGTTTGTTTTATTTCTGAAACCTGGCAATCTTCATATCAAATACCTAAAAGCAGAATAAAGCACTTGTAGTTAGGTGAAGAAATTGAATAACTATAGGAAGAGGCTGAAGAGTAGCATAGAGTCTGGACCTCTGATTTCACTGGTATAGTGTCCTTGAGTGAGAAAATTACCTCTGCTTGTGCAGGACTACACATTCTCTACATATTTTAGTCCTACAGAATTATCAGGCACATGGAGAGACTAAATGACTGCCTTGAGGCCAGTATGTGTCTTGGGCAGGGATATGGAACTCAGGGCTTCCTGATTCTAGGGCCATCTCTACCCTCCAGGTCCCACTGAAGGAGAAAGTCCAGATATCTGAAATTTATTACAGCTTATATACCCTGTCACCTCCTATAGGCATATGATAATAAATGAGTTCCTGAATAGTTGTGTATAAATCAAATTTGGGAATGTAATCCTATTTTAAATGTAGTCTGGAAACTTATTTTTTTATTTGTTTTCATATCACATTCATTTAAAGATAAATATATGACCACCATTTTCTATAATTTACTTTTGTATAGTGATGTTCCTTTGAATTAGAACTCAAGCACTAATCCATCTTGCTGAAGAGGAATGGTGAAAATAAACTGCATTATCCTGCTATTTTAGAAAAATGTATTCCAATGCTGTCCCTTAATGGAGAAATACTATTGATATTTCTGTTATTAGAAATGCATGAGCAGTATTTATTGAAAACTAATGTAAGTGCTCAGGAATTAAAAGACACACTTTGTATTTTTTAAGTCATTGCACTGCTGAAAGATGTCATGTGATTTTAAAAAATGGAATCGAAGTTTCAATAATAAATATTCAAAAAAATCTAAAAATGCATATCCCCTTTACCTACTTAGCATTCCATAACAGACAGAAATTTTTTTAAAAAGTCAGTCCAACCTATACAGCATTTCTGACAGTCCAGACAGTATTCCACAATCGTCATGCCCTTGCCTTTATAATAAAGAGATGGAGGTTTAATGTCTCTGAGGTTTAATTTTTCTCTGAGACCAAGCTTTAACCAGCTTTGTGTTACTGCTCTTTCTCTCTACCTTGTACTTAGAAACTAAGAGTATAGAGATTACTTATAAAGTAGTTATAAATAACTAATGAACCATATGAATTCTCTCACATTATCAAAATCTTGATGAGTATAGTTTATGATTGTGTCAAGGTCATCTTTGAAATTTTAACATAGGAATAGGCAAGGTTTCCTTAAGTGGGTCTCTTAAGTCCCATAATTGAATGAAAGTTATAGAATATGCATGATTGTATTATTTTTTAATTGATTTCTGCCCTCTCCCTCACCCCATCTCAAAAAAAAAGACATTTGCCAGAGAAGATCCAGATATAATCTTAAAGGCCCTCCCCTTAAGAAGATCTTTCTTGCCATCCTAGTTCAGGCTTTCATCATCCTTTCCATTTCTTCTCCCTTGCATCAGTTCTTTTATGGCTCTAATATATCTTCCACAATTTTCCTAAAATTTGAGTCTGTAACTCTCCTAACTCATTAAACTGATGATTCCCTATTGATTGTACAATTATAGGATAATCTTTATTTTTTCCTTTTATAACTCTTTTATGTTTTATAGCAATGTTGATATAGTTTAAAATATATTGATATGTATATTACTTGAAAATAGGTGTACCTGAAGATTTTCAAAGGACATTTTTAATAAATATTTATATTTATATAAATAAATAAATAAAATTTAATAAGATAACATAATTAAAAATAATAATTAAATTTTAATTTAAAGGCTCATTGCCTTTTATTCTCAAGCTAAATTCTGGCTACCAGGAAACTACTTCAGTAGCTCAGATCCTTAGAATTCCTAGCCAGTTAAATCTGGAGAATATTATTTTTTAAAAATATCTTTAAAGGCAGAACTAGTCCAACCTCACTGTGATGAACCTTTAAAATATTTTTAAAATTTAGATAAATGGTGTTTTGATACCGAATACAGATGGGGTTTGAGATTTTCCCCATAAATTTGTTCCAGAAGATAATACTCATCTACCAGTTATAAGTATTTCCTAGAAAAACATTTTAGCCCAAGATAAATATTTGTATATAATCTCTTCTTAACCTACATATTAAATATATGCATTCATATACATTGTGACTAAATTCTATTGCTATTTTTAAAAAACTTTTATCTTCAGAGCATGTTTTTTCAGAAATAACTAATATACAGCAAAAATTTTATTATGCCATCCTATTTTTAAAAAATATTATAATTTTATACAGATTTTTCACATTGACCAACATTGACTTAAAATGAAGCTTCTGTTCTTCAAGTTGTATAAGAGTCTAACTACTTATACTGGGATAGTGTTGAATAAGTATTGGGGTTTCAAGAAAATTTAGAACTGAAAAGGACCTTAGAAATCATTTAGTGGTAGAACCAGGATTTTAACTAGATTTTCCTTATTCTCAGACTAAATATTAGCCAAGAACAACAGTAATAGCCTTTCTTTATCATTTTAGGGTTTGCAAACCACATTATAAGTATCAGTATTATTTTACAAATACCTCAATGAGAAAATTAGTGCAAAGAAATTTTAAGTCATTTCCACACCCCCACACCCCCACCCCCAGGGAAACAAGAGCTTAAGAGTCTGAAGTTAGATTAAACTCAGTGGTCTCTGAGTATAGGTCCATATTCCTGACTATTATTAGTCCAGTTCTCTAACAACCACACCATTTGCTGTAAAATAAACAAGAATTGAAATGTAGTGGCCTTAAGTTTAAGTTAAGGCCGTCAGTTTTTCAACAAGCCACCAAGGAAGACATTAGGATTTTTATAAAAATAAGGGCTTTAGGTTGTGTCTAAAAATGGGCCCACTGACCAAAAAAAATTATTTTCAATATTGATATTGATCTATACAGCAGTAGCACCATTCACCCTGAAAGAAATTTTTTGTAGGGAGATTTTTCTATGATAGAAATTAATTAAATGGAAAAGCCTTTTGGGAGCTTAAAATATAAGTTCTACCCAAGTATTATATTTACATTCAGGTGACTTGTAGTTACAAAAGGACATTCACATTGGTTTATTTACTTCTGAACTTTATAGAATTAGATAAATACTTGCTATTGGTATAGTATCATTTAATAAAAATCTTAGCATTAATGATACTGTAAGGGCTGTCTAGCTTGTATTTTTATTTTTTGTCTAGCTTTTTTTAAATTTCAGAGCCTTGCAAATAGTAGGTGCCTATTAACATATATACTTATTGATTCACTCAATGCAAAAATACTTTCTGTAACATCATCCAGTAAACACTTCATCTACTTCAGACTATTTATTACAGAATTGTAGAAAGGTACAGAGATACATTTAAATAACAATGATTCTTTATCCTTTGAAATAGTATCTCCCCACCCCCTACCCCCTTGCCTAGCTTTACTGCTATTCTGCCTTGTAACCAATATTGATTGTAAGACAGAAGGTAAATGTTTTAAGAAATAAAGAAAATGATTTCTTACAACCTAAAAAGGTCATTACTTTCTGTATTTACATTTCATTTCATTTGCAGATTGCCCAAGGACCCCAGATACTCCAAATAGTGATCCTCGTTGTGCTACCAGCAATAAATTGATGGCCTTAAAAAAACAATTGGACATTGAGCTGAAGGTAAAGCAGGGAGCTGAGAATATGATACAGATGTATTCAAACGGCTCCTCTAAGGTAAGCTTATTAAACAGCATGAAGCATCCTAACAAAGAACTATTGTTTTAAGATATTTTACCTAAAGATATGCCATTTTATTTAGTAAACAATTGAATAAATGGGTAAATTATATATTTATAGAAGTTTTTTCTCTGTAATTGCTTGAAATTTATTTTAGCTTTTCAGTTCCATACTGAGATAGTACAATAATATTTTAAGACTAATGTATTTAAATCCAGAACATAAAGTATCTTTAATCATGCCTCATTCACTTTTGTTAAAACCCTTCCCTTCCATCTTGGAATCACTACTGTGTATTGGTTCTAAGACAGAAGAGCAGTAAGGTCCAGGCAGTGGGGGTTAAGTGACTTACCCAGGGTCACATAGCTATGAAGTGTCTGAGGTCAAATTTGAACCCAGGACCTCTCATCTCTAGTCCTGGTTCTCAATCCACTGAGCTACCCAACTGCCTCCTTCATTCACTTTATGAATTGTACTATTACATTCTTTAGCAGTAACAGCTAGTTCTTTCTAATGCCTTTATTTTGGATCTATTCCAATATATGAACAAGAATCACAGAGGAAAGTTGGGATAGAATAGTAGAACAGGATATCATCTGAACACATAAGGCCATCTATGTAAAAATAAGCACATACGGGGGGGAGGGGGGGAATTGGTCGGTCAAATACTTAATGCAGTTAAGACTATCTAATGGGGGCAGCTGGGTAGCTCCACTCCTCTGCCTTAGAACCAATATACAGTATTGATTTCAGGACTGAAGGTAAGAGTTAAAAAAAAAAAAGACTTATCTAATATTAGTGGGAATAATGGGTCAAAAGAAGTCTTCTATTACCAAGAGTGTTGGAGACCTTTACTGCATAAGCTTTAGAGGATGTTGCCATATCAGAAATTATGTACTTGAAAATTGTTTTTATTCTTCATTCCAAGGCATTAAATTAAATTACTGTTCACTTTTTTTTTTATTTCACATCACTCCTCTATTATAATGAACAAAAAAAGGGAGGAGAAATGGGGGGTGGGCAGGGTTAGTACTTATGCTAAAACTGATGAGGACCCTGGTGACAGGTCTGTGTGGCTGGAAGGCAATGGGATACAGAGACACATTTTGACAAGACTTAGGGACATTTCACTGCCACCAAAGAGATGGGACTATAAAATGTACAATGGGATGTACTCATCCACCCTTTGAAATCAAGAACTCCTCTGCCCTCTGGTGCAGCTTGAGTTCTCTGATGATTACCATGTGGAACAGTTTAATTAAAAAATCCACTAAAAGCAACCAGTCTAGAAAGATCTCTGTGAAAGTAAATACAACAAGTAAACATTAACACATAATCTCAACCTCCCAGATCCATTTTTCTTGGGTTAGGGAGGAAAATGATCAATATTTAGATTTTCATTATTTGTTAAACGATAGCTTACTGCAACAACCCCTGAGAGGGCTGCCCTACTGGCAGAACTGGCTCATAGGAATAACTGGAACAACCACTTCTTTCATCCCCCCACATTGTTTACTTCTTTCCATGTCTGCATCCCTAACTCCCAACCAGGTCCTTAGTGTGCCAAACCACCCAGCTGGCATTTTGACTAATGTGGTTGAGGGGAGGGTCCACAGAAGAGAAAGGAACTGGTCTGAAATAGTAAGGAAATGAGAGAAGGAATCATCAGTCCCCCACCTATGTTGATCCCTAAGGTGATGGTCAGTGTATGGAGCAGTCAGGGGAGAGATGTGGTGGGGACAGTGAAAAGGGAAGTCCTGGCTACTGTTAGATTTAAAATGGTTGAAGGCCTTAAACTGTAACAGTTAAAGGAGTGATGTTGTAAACTGTAGTTAGTTAAAATGGTGGAAGATATAATTGTAATAGATATAAGAGAGGGTGAGTAAATTTGACCACAGAAAATATGTTCCACTACAGTGTCTTGGTTTTTTAAATCAAATATAAGGTGGTCGCCAGGGAAATATTCCCAATTATTCAAATACCCAAGTCAACTGGGTTTTATAGAGATTTTAATTAATACAAATGTGGAATTAAAGAAAAGAGAGAAAAAGGAAATAAGTATGAAGGGCCTTAAGCCAACATGGCCTAGACCTGAGTCTTAAGAGAGAGAGATCATTCAGTCTTTTAACACTCACCACAAGGTCTGTCTAAGCAAGGATTCTAGTGACAGCAGGCCAGTTCCATCTCAGCTGACTTCACCAGAGAGAGTTCCAGCCAGAGTCCTCCTTAAAGAGCCTTCTAACTAGAGACTGTTCCAGAGGGCCTCTCTCCAGAGCCTCCAGAGGGACAGAGTCCCCTCAGAGGAGCTCCAGCGAGACCTCCTTAGAGATTGTCCTCCAAGAGCTTCCCTTCTCCAGAGCCTCTCTCAAGAGATTCTTCCCAAGCGATCCTCTTAAGACCTTTCTCCAAAAGGATTCTCCTCTCAAGAGATTCTGCTTTTTCTTATATAGGGGTTTTTCTCCTATGTCACCTCCCCTAAGTCCTTACATCTACCAATCACTGTAGATGTTTTCCAAAGGACTGGACTGCCCATCTGAATTCCTGCTAAGTCGACTAATCTCCTCAGTAAGTCTGAACCAGAAAAAATGCTGCTGTGTGGACTAATCTCCTCAATAATTCTGAACCAGTGAAAACACAGCTGAGTCAACTAATCTCATTAAGAGAAAACCTGCCCGACCCTTTTAGGTACCTAGCATCTCATTGTATTGTAATGGTGAAAATTTCACCTTTTTAAGATTGATGTAATATTGAACAATGGCCGCCAAGGAATTTACTTACGAAATTCCTAAAATGAAACACTCAAGTCAGAATGGAGTTTATGGAGGTTTAATCACAATGGGAGTAGGGAAAGGAGAGGGAGAGAAGGAGAGAGGAGAAAAAGGAAAGGGGCTACTCAACCTCTGACCAAGGCAGAGGGAGTTTTAGGCCCAAAGGGCCAAGGTGGAAAGAATCAGTCCTTAACTCACGTGACCAATCTGAAGGAAAGCTGTCTGCGGGCGTCCTCCCTGTCCAAGTTCCTAACACCAACTCCCGTCTCCCTCTCTTCACAGGAAGTGAGCGAATTTCAGAGGCTGTTCCCTACCTCACTTCCTGTGTCTCACAAGTGCCAATGGTTGGCTCTAGCTTGGCTTAGGACAGCCCAGGTGGGCAGTTAGTTATTTCTGATTTGTCATTGACTAGCACATGCCCGTGTAGTGTGGGTGTGCACAATTTTTGGGTGCTATGCCAAGATGGAGACTTTTAAAATTCACAGTATCAATTCTAAAAAACAGGCATGGCCCAAAGAACTCCTTGCCTTATTATAAGCATGGGTCCAAGTACTTTCATTGTTTAGCAAGGAGTTTTCTCCCCTAAAGCAGTCTTAAGTACGGGTGGAGTAGAGGTTCTCTCATTTCTGATCCTGGCGAGTTCTCACATCAAAATGGGGAATGTTTCCCAGTAAGGAATTTGTTCCAATGGAGGATTTCTCAATGTGGAAATTTTTAACATTCACAAGTCTGAGAAATTTCAAGATTTACACTAATGCTGGCATGTGCTGGTAGCCTGCTTTTCACTTCTTGGCTTTGCCTTGGGCTGCCACAGCCTCCATGGCTTTGCGCATGGTCTCTTCATCCCCAAGGATCTGCATGGCCTTGATGGGTTTCAGATTCTTGTCCAACTCATACACGATAGGAATGCCAGGGAGCAGGTTCAGCTCCATTATTGCTTCTTCAGACAGACCCTCAAGATGTTTCACAATCCCTTGAAGGCTATTGCCATGGGCTGCGATCAGAACACGCTTTTCCTTCCTTGATCTGGGGGACGATTTCCTCATTCCAGAAGAGTAGACCCCAGGCAATGGTGTCTTTCAGGCTCTCACAGGAGGGCAACTGATCCTCGGTAAGATCTGCATAGCACCGGTCCTTGTTGATTTTGCTGCAGAAGGGGTGGTTGATTTCCATTGGAGGTGGTGGGATATCATAGTATCATCACCAGATCTTGTCCTGGGCCTCACCATGCTTAGCAGCTATCTCTGCTTTGTTGAGGCCTGTCAGACTTCCACAATGCTGCTCATTGAGGCATCAGGTCCTCAAGACAGGCAACCACATTTGGTCAGTGGCATCTAGTACTGTCCAAAGAGTACGAATTGCTCTCTTCTGGACAGAGGTAGCAGATATCAAATTCATAGCCAGCATTTAGCAGTGCTTGGCCAACACGCTGGGCCTCTTGGTGCCCCATAGGGCTTAGATCTGCATCGTACCATCCACTAAAGTGGTTCTCCAGGTTCCAGGTGCTCTCTCCGTGGTGGATTAGCACAAGTTTGTAGGCAACCATGGCAGGCAGAGGTTGGGCACAGTGTGTTCAGAAGGCAGCAGGGATGGGACAGGTGCGCACTCTACTGTTCACTTTTGAAGAAGAGGAATATTCAAAAGTATTTGAGTGGCGTCAGAAAAGTGTATCCAGAAAGCTTTAATTAGAATGGTAAAGTCTGTAGAAAATTATTGTTGTGTACATGATTTTATAGAAATAATATGCTCCATTGAATAGAGAAATAAATTGGAAATCCATAAATGGATTCTTAATTTGCCTGTTATTTCATTTTGTGATCATAGGCAAGTTTTAACTTATTCTTGTCTTCATTGGAAAGATATTCTTCCATTTAGTAGATGAAATAATTTAATTAATCCTATTTCTAAATTCTGGAGCTGGGGTTCAATAACTTCTGATAATCACTCAATAGGAATTCTATCATAGCAGAATGTAGAAAGGCAATCTTTATTCTTGTAGTTCTATTTTAAAATATGAAGCATGCGTTCCAGCCAATTCTGCATTTATTAGAACCTACCTAGGCAATGTATTGATTTAGAATCTTGAACCCTAGAGAATACATTTCCCACAATCCCCTTTTCCCTTTTCCTGTCCTGTGGCATGGGTTAATTTGGTATTTAGTTTAGGTTTTGAGCACATTTGGGGCTCTGCTCACGCTCTCTGCTGGAAGCACTGGCTGGTGGTAGCAGTGTGGAGCTAGGCAGCTGGAGTTTAATTTTTCCTTTTTGCTCTAAGTAGATTTTTAATAAATAACATTAAAATAATTCTTGGAGTATTGAATATTAATTTTCATCTTTACGCCAAGTATGAAGAGGCTAGTCACCATAAGTTGGCCTGATGGTGATAAATTCATTGGATATAGCAAGCCATGAAACAAAGGAAAATACAAATTAGCTCCTCCAGTGCCAGTTCTTTAGGCAGAAGAATTAGAGTTCTATCTCATAATTACAGTTTTTAGATTGCTGATCAATTAACTTAACTGTTGGTTCTGATAATTTTGGCACTTGTTCAGTGGCCAAAAGTGAGAATACTATTTGAGGTACAGAGTCCTTTCCATCTTATTTTCCCTGTAAATAAAACCAGAAGAAATCAGGAAGTTTCAGTTAAATGGAAGGATTGTTCACAGGCAATATCTTTTCTCAGCAAGTAAAGGAATTGGTGGGCTGTGTTTGATTTTATGTTCAAATGCAAAAAAGAAATATAATTTAGCATGGCATTTAAAGTTTAAAATTAATATATAATGAATAAAATATTATATTAAAAGGATTTATTAAAGATCATGAGAACAAATTTTTTTAAAAACCATGTGCCCATGGCTAATCAGCCTTTTCAAAATCCCCGCTTACCTCCACCCCACTGCCTAATATCCCCTGTCTACAGGAAGTAGGTAATAACAAGAAGTCAGTGGGTTCCCAGGAAATGTAGTTTTTTAGGGTAGCAGATTTCAGTTATACATTCACCTCACTGCAGTACTCATAATAAATATTTGGAAAAATATTACAATAAAAGTAATTGTGGCTGTTGCACCATTAGTTGCAGAGCAGAAAGAGGTAGGAAAATTCTACAGATAACTCAATTCTATTACGAAAAAAAATTGAAATGTCCCTTCAAATTAAATTAACATATTTCCTTGAAAGATACAGATAGATTCTCATAAAAATTAGATTAGCCATGAAACAAGCATTATGCTTACAAAAGGTATTCATTGTTAGGGACTTTGATCTGGATTTCTTCCAAGTTAAAGAGGAATTCCCTATGAACTGCAGATCATATTGATGCTTCTCTTTGAAAAAATTAATGTCAATAATAAAAAAATGTTGTATTTAAGGGATTTGTTAATGATCATTAGAAATCAAGGAATAAGGAAGATACAAAATAAAGACCACATGCCCATGGCTGATTAGCCCATTTAAAATCCCCACACTTAGCTTAGCACTGCCACCATGCTGACTGCAAGCCCAAGAAAGAGGCCCAAGAGAACCGCCCACTTGCTAATATCCTCTGTCTACAGGAAGTTCGTAAGGCCAGGAAGTCAGTGGGCTCCCAGGAAATGTAGTTCTTTTTTAGGGTAACAGATTTTCAGTTATACATTTTCATATGACTTCATGCTTGTGGCTTCAATTTCCAGACATTGCAGAGCCTCCAGAGGAGATCCACATAGGGAAGACTAAGTAAAAGAAAAAGATCTCTAACCTCCTACTTAATACATGTGTCATTTGGGGCAACTCATTTGTTGCCTCTTATCTCTAATTCCTTCATAAGTAAAATGAAGGGTGAACATTCTGAACTGTTTTGTATCTGTGATCAGATGAAGGTCTTTTCTCCTTATCTCTTGCTTTGGTATCTTCTTTTTTTTAACTGTGGAATGATTTTATCTTATAAAAGAAACTTCCTAATTGATTTCTTTATTCCTAGAAGCAGCATGATCCAATGGAAAGTGTAGATTTCGATTTAAGGAGCTTAGTTTCAAATTCTACTCTACTACTTACTTCTTCTGTGATCTTGGATGCATTCATTAACTTCTCTGCATCTCACTTTCCTCTCTACAAATTGACAGGGTTGGGCAAGATGACTTCTAAATCCAATGTTTCTATTTTCCTGTCTCCCATTCCTCTTTCCAAAGAAAGTTGTCTTCCAAACTTATGAATGGTCTTATAGAATGCATCAATTTAGCCTCTTATGAAAAGTAGTGAAACATAGGCTTTCCTATATCAGCAGTTAGATTGAACAAAACATGAAAATGCAGAAAGATCAGGACAGCTAGGTAACTCAGTGGATTGAGAATCAGGCCCAGAGATGGGAGGTCCTGGGTTCAAATCTGGCCTCAGACACTTCCTAGCTGTGTGACCCTGAGCAAGTCACTTGACCCCCATTGCCCTGCCCTTACCACTCTTCTGCCTTGGAACCAATATACAGTATTGCTTCCAAGAGGAAAGGTAAGGGTTAAAAAAAAAAAGGCAGCAAGAATGATTAGATAATGTTCAAGGAGGGTTTTTTGGTGTTGTTTTGGTTTTATATTTCTGTAATAGCAAAATCATTCTATAGTAACAGGTCTGCTGCTTACTTTTTAATTTCACTCACTGAATTTCCTAATTTCTCCAAATGATAGTAGTGATTACCTTAGAATCTAAGAGTTGCAACTCCCAGATCTCTAATTACAACTTATTTGAGGCTTGAAGGAAAAGGGTAGAGATTTTAAAAAGGGAGAGGTAAGACAGAATTTATTCTAAATATGGAGGAAAGTATCCTGATTCATTTATCATGTCTATACTGATTATTTTCAAATCTTATCTAGCCCCTAACCTCTCTCTAAATATATCATCAGTCTCCCAACTCAAACTGCCTATTGGACATCTTGAATAGGAAGAAGGACACTGACAAATTTACTTTGGAGGTAGTAGCACCCAAACTATGCCTTGAAGGAAACAAGAGGATTCTCTGAAGATGGAAATGAGGAATGCTAGCATTTCAGCCATACGGGACAGTGTGTACAAAGCTTATTAATACAATGATACAGGAATAGGAGATAATGGAATGCCACATTTGAGCAAGAGCAAATAAGCCCATTGAGATGAAATGTAGTGAGTGTAAAAAGTAACATGAGATCAGTATGGACAGATAGGTTGAAGTCAGATGGGAAAGGCTTTAAATGCCAAACAAGCAGAGCATGTCTTTAATTCTAGAGATAATGGGAAGCATCGACTTCTTGTGGAGAAAAGTGTCAAATCTACACTTTAGGAATGGGAGCTATGGAGCTGTATGGATAGTGGATTGGACAAAGGAGATGGAAACAGGGCATGCCAATTAAGAGGCTATTCAATAATCATAGCAGGAGTCAGTGAAAAATATGCATAAGTGATAGAAGTAAAAATCTACTGCACTTGCCTTTGATATGAGATGTGAGAGAACAGATAACTTCTAGGCTTGTGAGCCTGAATGTCTGAAAGGATACGGGTGCCTTTCACAGAAATGGGGACAGGGCCGGATTATGAGGGAGGGGATGAGAGAGGGAGAAAAAAAAGAATGAGTTCTATTTTAGAAATGTTGTGTTAGATACCTTTGGGACATCTTCGTAGAAATGTCTAGCAACCAGGTGTGTGTGTGTGTGTGTGTGTGTGTGTGTGTGTGTGAGAGAGAGAGAGAGAGAGAGAGAGAGAGAGAGAGAGAGAGAGAGAGAGAGAGAGAGAGAGAGAGAGAGTGTTAGAAAAGGAAAGCCATCTGAGATCTCCTGCATGAGCTCCTCATAGCCAAGTGTCTTCAATCCAAGTCTAAGTGTCTGACTTCCAGTCTCTCTTCAAGTGTCTATCTTCACTTCTGTTCCGAGTGATTATGTTTCACTCCAACTCTGAGTGACTGATGATGAAGCCCTGTGTGTCTCTGTTTCCACTATTTAAAGGCCTTTTTCTCTTCAGTCAATAACAGCAGAAGCTTTTCTCCAGGACTGCCCACTCTTTCACATGTGGGTCACAGATCTCCCACTCAATGTATGAAATGGCTGTTTACACCTTTTGTGGTTAGTTCACACCTTTTTGTGGTTAGTTAATACCTTTCTGTGGTTGGTTCATACCTTTTTGAGGTTAAAATTGGTAGATCTACTTTAAATACTGGGTTTACACTTTGGGGATTAAAATCTAAAAATAGACAGGGGATTACAATTTAATCTTCACAATAAAGGAAGAGCTAAGTACCTACGTTGTTACCATCAGGGAAGAGCCAAATCAAATCTTCACAATTTTGCATCAGTTTATACAAGTCCTCCTAGATTTCTCTGATAGCATCCCCTTCATTATTTCTTACAGCTGAGTAGCATTCCATCACATACATTCATATATCATAACTTGTTCAACCATTCCTCAGTTTCCACTTTTAGCACCATAAAAAGAGAGAAGTACAAATATTTTTTGACATAGAGATACTTTTCCTATTTGTTTGATTTCTTAGGGAAATAAATCCTTAAAGTAGTAATATCACTGTCAAAGTGTATAGTTTTGGGGGCACAGTTCCAAATTTCTGAGCCTGTTCATAGCTGCACCAATAGCAAATTAATGTATCTGTTTTCTCCAGCCCTTCCAATATTTGTAGTATTCCTTTTTTGTCAACTTTGCCAATCTATTGGATGTGGTATGGATCCCGAGTTACTTCATTTTATATTCCTCTCATTAGTTATTTATAGCATCTTTTCATATGGATATTGATAGCTTGAATTTCTTCCTCTCATCATGTACTAATTGGAGAATGGTTCTTATTCTTACACATTTGAATCAGTTCCCCATATATCTTTAAAAAGAGGCCTTAATCAGAGAGCTTGCTGCAAAGATTTTTCCCCATTTACTTCAATAGAGATGATAATTAAGCCTGTAAAGAGTCTGTGATCACCAGGAAAGACCTAGAATAGAAGTAGAGTTCATTAATACAGTGGGCATTAACCTAGATTCAGTATTGAGTCATTACATTTTTTATCACACTTTTTTCCTTGGAAAGAAAAGGGATTATACTTTTTTAAATTGATTGTTGCATTTATAGGTTGGATTTGTTGTAAATGATAACAGTGATATTATCTAATGCTATTTCTAAAGAAAATATTCATTGAATTATTTACTCTTATATATTTTGAAAAGTAAGTTTATTGGATGCTATTATTTTCAAGGTGGCATCATTACTTTGAGGAAGTAATAGCAATGCCTAGAGAATGGACAGAGTCTGTGCTTTTTTTTAATTCTTATTCTAACTTGTTGCTTGGTTTTATTAGGCTTAATCCTGTAATTCCAATTATTCTTATCCTTCTAGACTTGGATATACCTCCATTATTATCAAGTACATACAGATAATAACTTTTCATTTTATCCTCTCGTTTGAAAAACTGTTATCTCAAGTGTTTCTTTTGCCTGCTGAAATCTCCATTTTGTTATAACTTTCTAAGTAGTCCTAATCATTTTCCTGAAGTGTGACAGTATAGAGTTTTTGCTTTTCAATGGCTCTCCCAATATTATGCCATCTAAATTCAAAATTTCTCAGGATAGTTTAAGACAGATCTTAAGGTTGTTGTATCATGCATAACTTAGTCTAGTCAGACAAGACTTATTTTATGGGCTTGTTTAATTTTAGGGAGATGGATAGTGATAGTCCTAGAGTTGGAAGACTATTCTTTCTGATGTCACATCTTGTAGTTGTCTTCCTTAGATTTAATAATGCGAAAGGAAATAAGTAGAAATGTTCAGACACTTTCAGCTGCATTCTGAATCACTCCTCAAATGTACTTCTTTAAAATTGGACTTAACAATAGTGTTGGAAGGTCTTTTGAAAGATAGGCATACTCTACTACATTTTTGGTGAAATTATTAATTATTCCAGTCTTCCCAGAATGTAATTTGGAATTGTGCAAAGTATTGAAAATGTCAATACCTTTATAATGGAAAGATTCCACTGGTAGACATAATAACAAAAAGAATGGCCCAATATATACCAAAACATTTCTAACAGCACTTTTTTAGTAGCAAAAAAGCCGTCCATCAATTGAATGAAAATAAAAGCAACTATATCAAAACATCACCAAACTAATGACCAACCTTGGCATCAAAGAAGGGATATTTGAAAATACCTCCCCTGATTTTGCAAAGGTAGAGAATTATAAATGTAGAATACTTCATTAATATCAGACTTTAAAATAATTTGGTTTTGTGGAACTTTTTTCTTCTTCTTTTATTCTTTATTATGAGACATAAGTAGAAAATATTGATAATATTTTTAGGATAGTAATTAAAATTCATTTTTAAAGTCAACCTAGAAGTGAGAGGAAACGACAACTTGTTTTTAAACTCAGAGCACTTTGGCACATGTTGCTTTTATTTGTGAGCATTTAACCTTTAAATTTCTGAGCCATTCTGATCACAGAAAAGAAAAAATATAGTACATTTTATACAAGCTAAGGAAAGGAGAAATAGCCTTAACTTTACATATTAGAAGACTTATCTTTAGAGTTTTTGAGATAAGGTATGTGATATTGAAGAGTGCACTTGGGTTCAAATACTAGTCCTTATTAGCTGTGTTTAACATTCAACAAGTAACCCATCCTCTCAGACTTTAAAGTTCCTCATCTTTAAAAGAGAAATTAAATAATACTTGTACTTCCTATGTCACACAGTTGTTGTGAATCAAATAGTTTGTAAAACTTAGCATTGTAGAGATTAGTTATTATTTGGGGCTTTTAAAAGAAAAACTCTTTATCTTTCATCTCAGACTCACTACTGTGTTTTGGTTCTGAGACAGAAGAGTGGTAATGGCTAGACAATTGAGATAAAGTGACTTTCCCAGGGTCACACAGGTATGATGTGTCTTGAGGTTAGATTTGAACCCAGAACCTCCCAACTCTAGGCCTGGCTTTCAAGCAAATGAGCTGCCCCTTTAAGTTTGGGCTTTAACAATAAAATTCACTTGACTCTCCTTACATGTTCATCATGCATTTTAATAAAAAGTAAAAGTGTTTCTTCTTCCCTCCCCACAATTTTGTTATTTCTTTTAAACTAAATCTGTCATATTATACAATTCTGATTATTACATTTTTAGTTCTGTGTTTTTTGCTACTGCTGTTTGAATTTAGCCTTTCTTTGTATTTTCACTGCTTAGCACAATGTCTGACTTATAGCCGGTGCTTATTGATGATGGTGATGATGCTCTTTTGTTGGCTTACATTTTGAAACTTCTTTTCAATAGGATCGAAAACTACTTGCCACAGCTCAACAGCTGCTTCAGGATAGCAAGACCAAAATAGAAGTCATAAGGATGCAGATTCTTCAGGCAGTCCAGACCAATGAATTGGCTTTTGATAACGGTGATGGAGCAGAGATGAACTATTAATTTTTGTTATAATGTCAATGACTTAGCTAGGAATATGCCAATATGGATATGGGGTGGTTTTTTTTGTTTGGTTGGGGTTTTTTTTGTTTGTTTGTTTGTTTGTTTGTTTTTATCTAAGAGATTAAGAGGTGGGAAGGAATTACATTTTTTTTTCCTCCGATGAACTTTATGGAGTTAGGTGTACTTACATATGAATATAATTTGACCCTTTCTATTTCAAGTAGATAAATAATTTCTATTATAAATTTAAATACTTTTTGGCTTTTAAAAACTTTTCATTTAAAATTGATTTAGAAATTAGATGTTCTGAGAGTACGTGTATTGTTTGCTATTTTTCATGCCAGAGGAAACTTTTCAACTAATTGCTAAAAGCATAGATGGAAACTATTGTGATCTAGGGATGTTAGACAATATATGTATATACTGGCCTATCCTTAGTTTTAAATTTTTTTTCATACTTATAGTTTAAACTAAGTGTACCATGCAGTTCATGTGAAAAGACGTACATTTCACCTTAGTATCCTTTAAGTATAATTATTACCACTTAAATAATGACCTTTTGATTAATCTTGGAATTCATTTGCTTTAAAAAATTTTAAGCTTTCTGACATAATCCAAATAGTTGGTTCTTTTAAGTTTACTTTAATGTTTTTTTTTTCTTCTAGCAAAACCTGTGATAAGTCCTCTTGAACTTCGGATGGAAGAATTACGGCATCATTTTAGGATAGAGTTTGCAGTAGCAGAAGGTGCAAAGAATGTGATGAAACTACTTGGATCGGGGAAAGTAGCTGACAGAAAAGCACTTTCAGAAGTAATTTTCAAATTAAATGTTTTACCATAATAAATAGAGTATTCAAAGAATGTAATTATTAAAATCAAAGTACCCTCTTTTCTATTCAAGGCCCAAGCAAGATTTAATGAATCCAGTCAAAAGTTGGATCTTTTAAAGTATTCATTAGAACAAAGATTGAGTGAACTTCCAAAAAATCATCCCAAAAGCAGTATTATTATTGAGGAGCTATCGCTTGTTGGATCACCAACACTAAGTCCACGGCAGAGTGTAATATCTACACAAAACCAATATAGTACACTATCCAAACCAGCAGCACTAACAGGTATGTGGTGGATTAGCTATGCTTTGGCATTCTTATACTTTTTAAAAGTCCATTTTCATTATATTTTAGTTATGAGTGTTTATTTATTTAGATTATCAAAATCAACCTCTTAGGATGTTACTTTATTTCTCTCTAAGGGAGTTGTAGTTATGTTGTTTGCAAATTTTCTTTTTTGCAAGTTTTATTTAATTTAGAATATTTTTCCATAGTTACAAGATTTATGTTCTTTTCCTGCCATCCCCAAATCCCCCTCCCATAGCCAATGCGCAATTCCTTTGGGTTTTACTTGTGTCACTGATCAAGACCCATTTCAATACCATTAATATTTGCACTAGGGTGATCATTTGGAGTCTGTATCCTCAATCATATCCCCATAAACCCTTATGATTCAGGAGTTGTTTTTCTTCTGTGTTTCTATTCCCACCATTCTTCCTATGGCTGTAGATAGCATTCTTTCTCATAAGTCCCTCCAAATTGTCCTTGATCATTGCATTGCTGCAAGTAGAGAAGTTTTATTACATTTGATTGTACCACAGTATATCAGTTTCTGTGTACATTGTTCTCCTGGTTCTGCTTCTTTCATTCTACATCAATTCCTAGAGGTTGTTCCAGTTCACATGGAATTCATCCAATTTATCATTCCTTTGAGCACAATAGTATTCCATCTCCAATGGATACCATAATTTGTTTAGCCATTCCCCCTTTGAAGGGCATCCCCTCATTTTCCAATTTTTTGCCACCACAAAGAGCACAGCTATGAATATTTTTGTAAGTGTCTTTTTCCTTATTATCTCTTTAGGGTACAAACCCAGCAGTGCTATGGCTGTATCAAAGGGTAGGCAGTCTTTTAAAGCCCTTTGGGCATAGTTTCAAATTGCCTTCCAGAATGGCTGGATCAATTCACAACTCCACCAGCAATTTATTAATAATCCAATTTTGCCACATCCCCTCCAACATTTATTACTCTTCTTTGCTGTCATGTCAGCCAATCTGCTAGGTGTGAGGTGATACCTCAGAGTTGTTTTGATTTGCATTTCTCTGATCATAAGAGATTTAGAACACTTTTTCATGTGTTTATTGATAGTTTTGATTTCTTTATCTGAAAATTTTCTGTTTATGTCCCTTGCCCATTTATCAATTGGAGAATGGCTTGGGGTGTGTGTGTGTTTTTTTGTTTTTTTTTTGTTTTGTTTTGTTTTGTTGTTGTTACAATTGGTTTAGCTCTTTATAAATTTGAGTAATTAGACCTTTGTCAGAGTTTTTTGTTATGAAGATTTTTTCCCCAATTTGTTGCTTCCCTTCTAATTTTGGTTGCATTGGTTTTGTTTGTACAAAAACTTTTTAATTTGATGTAATCAAAATTATTGATTTTACATTTTGTGCTGTTTTTTCTAGCTGTATACTATTCTGTGTTCACCTAATTTGCTTATAGTTTCCTTCTTTATATTCAAGTCATTCACCTATTCTGAGTTTATCTTGGTATAGGGTGTGAGATGTTGATCCAAACTTAATCTCTCCCATACTGTCTTCCAATTTTCTCAGCAGTTTTTATCAAATACTGGATTTTGGTCCCAAAAGCTGGGATCTTGGGGTTTATCATAGACCGTCTTGCTGAGATCACTTACTCCAAGTCTATTCCACTGATTTCCCTTTTGTCTCTTAGCCAGTACCATATTGTTTTGATGACCACTGCTTTATAATATAGTTTGAGATCTGGTACTGCTAGGCCAATTCCTTCACATTTTTTTTCATCATTTCCCTTGATATTCTTGATCTTTTGTTCTTCCAAATGAACTTTGTTATACAGTAAAAAAGTTTCTTGGTAGTTTGATGGGTTGTTTGTAAATTTTATAATCTTTCTGTCTATAATTCCATTTAAGCAGTGTTGAGAAAATTTGGACCAGGGGCAGATCCCTTGTGCTATCCTTTAGAGACTGCCTTTTAGGATGTCTCTAAGCCTTGTTATTTAACTAGATCTGAACTGGTCCAAATTCATTCATCTTTCATATTGTCTTTCCAGCTTATCCACCAGAATACTTTGAGAGACTGACACCATCCTGAAACCCAGATATAATATGTCTATTATATACTTTTCTTAATTGAGCAATGGTTACTTCATCCTTTTGTTTAATATGCTCTATAGAGTTTTTCTGGGAATGAAATGAAAGTATTTTTCATAAGTCCTTGAGGATTTTCTTGAATCACTGAATTGCCAAGAATAGCTAAGTCATTCACAATTTCTTATTATATAATTGTTGTTGCCATGTACAGTGTTCTTCTGTTTCTGTTCCCTTCACTTTGCATTAATTCATGTAGAACTTTCCAGGTTTTTCTATATTCATCCTGTTTTTCCTTTCTTATAGCATAGTAGTATTCCATTACAGTAATATACTATAACTTCCTCAGCCATTTGCTAATTGATGGACATCTTCTCAGTTTCTAATTCTTTGATACAACATAAAAGAGCTGCTTTAAATATTTTTGTACAAGCAGGTCCTTTCACCTACTCCATAACTCCTTAGCTATCTGGTTTTTCTTCTATATTTGACTTATTTTTTTTTACTCATTGTGACTGTTTTCTTTGATATATCCCTTTCATCCCATTCTATGTTTCTTTTACTTTTTCATACCTAGTTTTGACCCCATGGTTTGAGAACTTTAATACTTCCTTCCTTAGCTATACCATCATGCAATCCCTTGTTTCCCCTCATCTTCTGCCATATTCAACCTAGACATCGTAATTTCCACATAAATATTAGCATTTGGATTATTCCTATTCCAGGACTACTGAATATTAATGGATAAAAGTCACAAACAAATTTATTTCACACTCTAAAATTCATGTTAAGAGGCAGCAACACCCCCTCTGCTACTCAATTAATCCTACCCGCATTGATTCCTCATTTTTCACAGGGATTATTTACAAACTTTTTCTTACCTCTTGCCACTCTAACAGCAGACAACCTAGCTGATTATTTGGCTCGGCACATTTGAGTCATGGAAAGAGAATTCCCTTAATTGCCTTTCTTGATTCCATAAAACTTCACATCACCCTTTCCTTCTTTCTTCACTCAGGTCTCAAAAGAATTAGTAATCCCTCTCTTTGTGTTGTCAATTCCATTTTATGCTACCTCCAAGACCTTCCTTTCATAGTTCTTCTTTCACACATTTTTAAAATCTCCCTCCACCGGCTCCTTCCTAGTCCTAAAAAAAGTTTTCTCTTGACACTGTTAGATCATTGAACTACTGCCCTGTTTCTCTTCTCTACTATTAAACTTGAAATGTTGCCATTACTTTGAACCAATTTTTCACTAGCCTCTTTCTTTCTCTCATCCCTTTGTAATCCATCTTCTTGTGTAACTATTAAATTTGCTTTCTCTGGAAGCTTATTGATGACCATACTTACCAAATCCATTTATATTTTTTCCCTAATCCTCAACTTCTTTGATTTTCTTAAAGCTTTTAAAGCTGTTGACAGCCTTTACTCGATTATCCCTCTGATCTTACCTCAAGAAACACCATAACTCTCCATCTGATTTCTCATCTTCTTCTAAACTCCTTAATGTAATTCTTTCCCAGAATCTGCCCTAAGCTTTCTTTTATCTTCATATTCTCGCCACCTGTTGATGCTGAAACCTTTATTTCAAGTCTTGACCTCTATTCTGAGCTTCGAACCTGTGTTCCTAACTGCCTAAAGGACATCACTTGATTGACCATCAGCATGTTCAAAACCAAGCTAGTTATATCTCCTCCTAAATTTGTTCCTAGTCCTGACTTCATTATTTATGTCTTTGGCCTCACCTGATGGCCTTTATTGAGGTCTTTTTCTCATCCTTTTCTCTGTTCAGTTCTTGTGGATTCTATCTCAGCAACCTCTTTCCTATCATTTGCTTCATCTCTATGTATGTACATTGCTACCACTAGTACAGGCTCTTATTGCACAACTGGACTGTTACAGTATCTTCCACCTCTTTTGTACTCTCTCTCACTCTGTCTTTTATAATACTTCTTTCAGATGAATCATTCTGCTATGAGCTTATATTTGCCATTTTTCTGCTAAAACATAAACATTGGCTTCCTGTTGCTTTTCATGCAGAATTCAGACTCTTTTACCTGGCTCTCAAAGACCTCTAAAATAGGACCTGACTCTACTTGTCTAACTTTATTACTACCCTCCATATTTTCTATTTTCAGTGCTAAGTAGATATTCTGTCCTTTGATACGTCCCTGCCTTCACTTGAACTATTCTCAGTTCTTTCCCCATTAGCAGCTATTGAATTTCTTCCTGTTTCAAATGCTGTTCCTCTAAGTTATCTCCTAATTTTCCCCCTCCTCTTCTAAGTCAATAAGTCTTTCTTCATACAGAACTCCAGTGAATATAATATTGTGATGTTTTAATCACCTTTGTATCTTATCCCCCCAACTTATCCCATTGGTTCCTCTAGGTCAGTAGCTAACTGTCTTAGCTAAATTTTATGTTCCCCCTATTGTGCGGTAGAATATTCTGAACATAATAAATACTTAATAATTGTATTCGTAAGGGATTTATTCCCATGGTATTCAGACTATACTTTAATAATTGTTCATTTAAATTTCATAAATATTTGTTAGGTAACTCCTATGCAAAATACATTTACATACTAATAATTCAAAATTGAAATGAGGCATAGCTCCTGCTATCAGAGAGCTTATAATTTGATGGGAAAGGGGGATAAGACATGTATACATATAAATGAATAAAGACAACATGATAAGTAATAGCACTATGAGAAATTTGAGGCGACAGTGTTGTATAGTGTTGAAAGGAAATTGAAGTGGAGATGGTGAAATCAACGTGAGACATGAGGAAAGATTTTACACACTTGATCAGACACTTGGCAAACTGGGGCTCATATGTTATATGGTAACCAGATGGTGTGGTATCTTGGAATTGTGCCTTATCAGAAATAGTTGGTGAAATCCATGGTCTTTAAACCTAGAAAAGAGAAAACCCAGGGAGAGGAGGGGAAAGAAGATGATAGTATTGTATAGTAGATCAGACTTACTTGTGTGGCTTTAGAGATTAAATCTCAGATTCTTGAAAAGTGCTTTTACCACTGATTATTTGACTTTGAGCAAGTAATATTCTCTGGCCCTTAGTTTGCTCTTTTATAAAACAATGGAATTGTAATAAGTCTAAGGTTTCATCTAGTTCCAAAATTCTTTGCATCTATTATAATAAGCTAAGTTTTATACTGCTATAAAGAGAACAAGAGAGGAAATAAGCATTTATATAAGGCCTATTGTAAACCAGGCACTGCACTAAGTGTGGCCCCAGCCTCCACCCCCCCCCCCAAACAAATGTTAACTTATCTGATCCTCACAACAACCCTGAAATGTAGGTGCTACTATCTCCATTTTACAGTTGAGAAAACTGATGCAAAGAAAGTTTAATTGATTTGCCATGGGTGACACAGATAGGAAGTGTCTGAAGCTAAATTTGAATTCAGGACCTCCTAATTCCAGCCATAACACTTATCTACTGCATCACCAGCTACCTCTAGAAAAGAACTATTATTCATGAATCTGAGTCTTGTCAATGCTATCTACATTACATTTATCAATATATCTTCTCATAACTACTCCCATACTAGTCTAGGCTCTTATTGCCAGTCACCTAGACTATTGCAGTAGCCTCATGGAAAGTCTTTTCACTTCTATTCTCCTCTTCCAGTGTGCCTATATCCCTTCTGTGATAATCTTATAGAGCAATCTATGACAATCACTGTCATTCCATCTCACAAGTATTGAGAAGCTTCTTTTTGCTTTCCAAGTATAGTTCACTCTTTTGCACAGAATTAAAGGCTCTCCACAAACTATTATCACCCAGTCTTTCTAGCTCTTATCTCACATTACTATCTCTCATGTGCTTTGTATTTATGCCAATCTTGACTGGTCTTTATGCCTTGAACACAGAACATATCAGGTTCCCTCTCCCTTCTGTATCTGTCCTCCTACTTTTCTCACTCAAATATCTTCCCTTTTTACCTGTTGAATTCCTTCCTAACCACTCCTTAAAATGCAGTTCAGATGTCCTGATTTTGTAACTTTAGCACACTTATTATATGTATATTACTATAGCAATAATGGCAATTATATATAGTGCTTTAATGTTTGCAAAGCACTTTTATAAATGTTATATCATTTTTATCCTCAAAATAATCCTTAAAGCTAGGTATTATTAACTCCATTTTACATTTATGGAAACTAAGACAACAGAAGTCAGATGACTTGCTTATTTGAATTTGAAATGAATCAAGCCATTGAGAATAGTTTTGAATTCACATCTTTCTGACTCCAGGTCCAGCACTCTACTGTGCTACCTCCTCTTGATGAAATTTGAGACAAAGAAGTTATGTGTATTCACAAATTATGAATATTTTATGTGAAAGTGAAAAACTTTAGTCTTTGCCCTTTAAGTAGCTTATAGTCTGGTAGGAAGAAAAGACCTAAATACAAAAATCTATAATACAAATTTGAATGTGATAATTACATAGAAAGAGTCCAATTGAAAGGAATGAGAAATTCAAGAGGGATCATTCTTCCCAAAGGACATCAGGAAAGGCTTTATAGAGGAAGTGGCTCATGAATTGAGCCTGCAAGCAGAGAAGCAGCTTTGGCTCTCAAGTCCATCAAATCCCTCCTATTTATTTCCTCTGTGACATTGGGCACGTCCTTTGACTTCCTTTGCCTCTGTTTCTTCATTTGTAAAATGAGGGCTTTGGGACAAGAAGGCTTTTTTCTTCCAAGTAAGTCTGTGATCTTCTGAACCCATTCCAGAGATGGAGATGGAAAAGGACAGAATAGAATTCATAAGCCGCTGTCTTTTGATTTAACTAGGAGGACTACTTGCATGGAGTTGCAAGTGTTGTGATGAGGCTCATAGAAGAATGGAGCGACTTGTTCTACTTGGCTACATGAAGCCAAGCCAGGAGCAGAGGAGAGAATCAAAGTGGCTGAATTAGGTTGTTCTAAATAGAAACTGCCTAACAATTAGAGCTGTCAATGCAGATGAATCTGCCTCTCCTAGGTGACCCTTTTTGTGAGCATGTTAGATGGAGAATTCTTTTTCATGCATGGATTAGAATGGTTGGTTTCTAAGTCCCTTCCAGTTATAAAATTCTGTAAAATAAAGGTAGAAAGGTAGAAACATAAATCTGTCAGACTTTGGAGAACTCTATACCTTTTAAGCTCCAGTTATCAGAAAATAGCTGTTAAATATTCAAATCTAGAAATTCAAAATATTAGAAGCAAAGTAATAAAACCACATTTTAGATCTGAGAGATGGAGCTAAAAGAATTTTATTTTCCCCATTCTAGTTCTCCCCTTGACCTCAGAATTTTCTATGGTTACCTCTTTTCTTGACTAATTTGTTTGGGAGCACTTCTCAAATGAATACAAATCAAGTTGAAGGTATCTCTCATTTCTCCCCAGCTTCCATCCTCCAGTAGTATTGGTAGTGCAAGTATTGTCATCCCCTTTTAGGCAAGTCCCAAGTTCCCTATACCTATCTACCCATAAAGCAGGAGAAAGAATAGTTATAGTACTTACCTTACCTTTCAGGGGATTAGGATGAACAAATTAAATAATGTATATAATGTGTTTAATGAACCTTAAAGCGTTTAAAAAATATCAGTCATTTCCCCCTGTTTTACATAGGAGGAAACATAGACCCCAGAGTTTAAGTAAATTACTTAAAATAAAAACAAAGTTATCTAACTAGAAAATGGTGGTGGTAGGACTCCAATCAGTCTTCTTCATGCACAATTCTCTTTTTAGGCACCTAGTACAAAAGACTTCAGCAGAATAAAAGATATGACAGTAATGCAAAATTGACAAAAAAAGAAATAATTTATCTACAGTTTATGTAAACTGACTTGAGGGTTTGCATTGCCCATAATTTGTGGGTTTGTAGATTCTTCCTGCATTACTTTGTGGTTGTGAGCAAGTAGTATCAAAGTGTGAATAGTTGTTGCATTCAAACTTTATACAAAATTTCATTTCATTTCTTCCACAATAAGCAGTCTTCTTAGAAGCTGAAAAGGTTGTTACTCAACATATCAAGATGGTTAAAGGGTGGGAGGGGAGGGGAGAGTTTTAAGACCCACCAAACCTAGTAAAGAAAAAACAGCACAGCCATTTCCTTATACTAGTAGCTTTTCTAGCTGCTACTTATAAGCACTCACTTTTATTCCTAAGGTTTGTTTGTTTTTTAATTATTTTTAAATTGATATTGTCAGCTATAAAATTTGAGAGTGTAATACTCTTACTTATTGAAAAAGAATTTCAGAAGCTCTGGAATGTTCAATGAAGACCTTAAAGCCCCATAAAACATTTTTTTTTTAAATAAAAGCAGGTAGTGAACATTATCATGTTCTGTCTGATACATTGAAATTACTAAAATATTTAATAAGCTTTGAAGTAGTTGCCAGATGTTTTTTGTTTTCCTAGGATGACTTCTACATAATCAACTGTGTATTTGCAATGGAAATGAATTGAGTTTCTTAGTCTCCAAAAAACCAATACACTGGATGTTCATTTTCTTTTAAATTAAACCAATTTTATATTTTCAGTAAAACTGAATCAGAATTTTACTTAGGACTTGTCAGTAATTCTGATCCTCTACAGTAAAGTGAGAAGATTGAGCTGAATGCCATCTAAAATCCCTTCCAGCTCTAAGTCTATGATCCTACAACCAAAATTAAGCAGGAAGCTTAAGCTATTCTCTCAGTAATTAGGCTGTCAAAAACCATATTTGGCATTTCCTAAATAACTTCAAGAAACATAACTTCCCCAAATCTACTACAACTCAACAAATGCAGAAGCCATATAATATAACATAGTCATTTCTCAATGTAAATATCCACTTTATATCCACATTGTGAAAGTACTTTAAAAAAAATTCTCATTGTCCTAGAAAAACTTATCAAATTATGATGATAAATTACTTCAGATTTTGTAAACAAGTATACATTATATATCCAAATGATGAGGTGGTTTTAAAGGATCCAGACTTGGGTACTTTTACTTTAAGGAGGTTTCCTGGAAGTGTCTTGGTGTTACCATGTATAAATTTTTGGTAAGAAAAATCATGTTTCAACAAAATAAAATACATATAATAGTGTACATTTGGAAATACCAAGCCCATTTCTACTGTTTTTAGTTAATTAACTGAATATAACCAAGTTTTCATCTTCAAATTTTAATGTGGGTTTTATTTTTGTTCAGTCATTTTAGTCCTGTCCAATTAGTCATGGTCCCATTTGCAATTTTCTTGGCAGAAATACTGGAATGGTTTGCCATTTCCTTCAGCTCATTTTACAGATGAGGAAACAGAGGCAAACAGTTAAATGACTTGTCCGTGGTCACATAGCCAATAGGCATTTGAAGTTAGATTTGATCTCAAGTCAGATATTACTCACTCTTAAACTCATCCCTCCATCCTCTGTACCACCTGGCTGCCCTTTAACCTTGGTTACTTTTAAGCAGAATGTACTATTTCTTAAATGTTAATATTTTTTACACTGTGTTCTGTTACTTCTATTATCTTGTTCCTTCCAGTGCATTATATCATCTCCTATTGACCACAGCCTGGTGCCTTCAGATGCTCTGGCACATCTGAGAAGTAGTTTACTTGTGATATGTATGTTTATATAAAGTCTGGGCAATTACACAGCTCTTAACATACAGTCTCAGAGGGTCTTTATAATCTGGTGAAATATAAGTTAGCACACATGTTAACCCTGTCTGAAAGGCAAGGAAATTTTATCTTAGGTAGAGACTTACCCAAGCTCAAGCAGGAAGTGGAAAAACCACATCCTTTGTCCCAGGCCTGACTCAATCCCTTGTGTTGTTTCCATTGAAAAGACTGCCTTCTAGGAGTATTTGTATTTCAAAATCTTTTACACATCTTTTTATTTAGAGAAATCATGTTTTAAAAAATTATCTTTTATTCGGTTATAAATCAGATTCTATAATGAACATTATTGCATGTCTATAACCAAACCATGAATATAGGTTTGTTTCTGCAGAAGCCTTATACACTATTTCCTATGCTAACTACATGGCTTGGAAAACAGCTGTTAACTCACAAAAATTCTGATGCCCTAATTTACAGTTTAACATTTTTTCCTTATCTTCTAGAAGAAACACATTAGTAAGTATTACCACATATTTTAAGCACTTCAGTTCATGTGAACTTGCTTCTAATCGTTCAGGAAATTAGAAGTCAGAGTTTTTTCACCTTGGATCATTATCTATATCCTATCCCTATCCCTATCCCTGGACCTTTCCCAGAGCTCTGTATTGAGTCTTCCTTTCCCTTTTCTCCCTATACTCTTTTTTTAAATTTTCTTTTGGGGTTTTGTTTGTTTGTTTGTTTCACAAATTGAGACAAAGTTTGAGACAGAGTAAGTTACTTGCCCAGGGTCACACAGCTATCAAGTTTCTAACACAGTATTTGGACTCAGAGTCTTTCTAATTCCAAGGCTAGTATTCTATTCATCGTGCCACCTCTAGCTGCCTCTGTCTTCTCCATGCCATGATACCTAGACCTGTATCACTAGTCGTGGTTTCCTAGATCCCAGTCCCATATCATCAGTCTCCTATTGAACATTTATAAGATTTTCCGTTTCTCAGACTATATGATCCATGTTGTCTCTCTTCCTTCTTCCCTTCCCCCTCCCAGAGCTGACAAGCATTTCAGTCTAGGTTATATTATCATACACATATATTATCATGCAAAACATTTCCACATTATTTATTTTTGTAAGTGAAACATCTCATAAAACTAAAACCCCAAATCATATATCCAAATAAAAAGTGATAAATCATGTTTCCATCTGCATTTATACTCCAACGCTTTCTTTTTCACAAGTCCCTCAATTGTCTTGGATCAATGTATTGCTGTTAGTAGCAAATTCTATCACATTTGATCATTCCACAGTATTTCAGTTACTGTATATAATATTCTCCTGATTTTGCTTATTTCACTCTGCATCAATTCATGCAGGTCTTTCCAGCTCTTTCTGAAATTAATCTATTCATCATAATAGTATTATATAGCACAATAGTATTTGTTCAGCCATTCCCTAATTGAAGGACATCCTTTTAGTTACAATTCTTTGCCACTAAAAAAAAAGCAGCTATAAAATTTTTGTACAAACAGGTCCTTTCCCTTTTTTTTTGTCTCTTTGGAATATAGACCTAGTAGTAATATGACTAGATCAAAAGGTATGCATTTTTTATGGCCCTTTTGGCATAATTCCAAATTGCCCTCCAGAATGGCTGGATCAGTTCGCAACTCCACCAGCAACTCATTAGTGTCCCAATTTTGCCACATTCCCTCCAACATTTATCATTTTCCTTTACTATCATATTGGCCAATATGATAGGTGTAAGGTGGTACCTCAGAGTTGTTTTAATTTATATTTCTCTAATCAAGAGGGATTTAGGACATTTTTATATGATTATTGATAGCTTTGGTTTCTTCATCTGAAAACTGCCTATTCATATCCTTTAACCATTTATCAACAGGGAAGTGACTTGAATTTTTATAGTTTTGATTTACTTCTGTAGATACTTGAGAAAATGAGATCTTTATCAGAGAAATTTGTTATAAAAGTTGTTTTCCAACTGATCTTGGTTGCATTGGTTTTGTTTGCACAAAACCTTTTTAACTTAATGTAATAAAAATTATTCAACTTGTAATGTTCTCTATCCCTTGTTAGTCATAAATTCTTCCATTCTCCATAGATCTGATAGCCAAACCATTCTAAGTTCCCTCAATTTACTTATAATATCACTCTGTGTTTTAAATCATATACTCATTTTGACCATATCTTGATATAGAGTGTTAGATACTGATCTAAAACTAATTTTTGCCAAACTGTTTTCCAATTTTCCCAGCATTTGTTGTTAAATATTGATTTCTTATCCCAAATGCTAGGATCTTTGTTTTTATCAAACTCTAGATTGCTACGGTCATTTACACCTAATCAATTTGATTCACCCTTCTGTTTCTTAGCCAGTACCAGATTGTTTTGATGATTACTACTTTATAGAACTATTTTAAGATCTAGTACTGCCAAGCCACCATCCTTCACATTTTTTTTTCACTAGTTCCCTTGATATTCTTGACCTTTTGTTCTTGCGGGTGAATTTTATTTTTTTTTTGGTAGTTCTATAAAATCATTTTCTGATACTTTGATTGGTATGGCACTGGATAAGTAAATTAATTTAGGTAGGATTGTCATTTTTATCCTATTACCTCTGCCTATCCATGAGCAATTGATGTTTTTCCAAATGCTTAGATCTAAATTTTATTTGTGAAAAGTGTTTTGTAGTTGTGTGCATATAATTCCTGAGTTTGTCTTTGCAAATAGATTATCAATATTTTATATAATCTAGAATGATTTTAAATGGAGTTTCTCTTTTTAACTATTACTGTTGAGTTTTGTTGGAAGTATATAGAAATGCTGGTGATTAATGTGGGTTTATTTTGTATCCTGAAACTTTGCTCAAGTTATTTCAACTAGCTTTTTAGTTATTTTTCTAGGATTCTCTAAGTATACCATCCATCACATCATCTGCAAAGACTGATGGTTTTATTACCTACTTTAATTCCTTCAATTTCTTTTTGTTCTCTAATTGCTAAAACTAGGATTTCTAGTACAATATTAAATAATAGTGGTGGTAATGGGCATCCTTGTTTCACTCTACTAACTAGTCTTTTTGCTCTAATTCAGTTTTCCATTTCCATTTCTTTGCATAAGTTGTTCCTCATTCTTATAATGATATACACACTCCTCTTTTCTGCTTCTTAGTTTCCCTCACAGGTCAGTTCAAGCACCATGTTCTACATTAAATTCATCATCATTTTCCTTCAACTTCTATTTCTTTCCAAAAAATATTACTTTGTATTTTTTTTTCTACTACATAGTAACTCTTCCAACTAACATAAACTTCCTGAGAGAAGGGAGTTTTCCCTTTTTTGTCACTATTCCTAAAGTCTGGCACCAAGTAGATTATGGCCTTTGGTAGATTAGTGATGCACTCTTCAGGCAGGTGTTGATATATGTCTTTAATTTGTTTACATAAAACTATTAAATATCTACTGCATCCAGATTTTTCTTCTATGCACTGAGAATAAAAAGTGCTTATCCTGTAGGAGTTTTCAGGTTAATAAGGAAAATAATTCAAATAAAAATGCAGTAAGTACAAAGCAGACTAAGCAAAATGATGTGTGATTTTGAAAAAGGATAGAGAAAGAATATGGGAGGGCTTCATGAAGGGGTAGTACCTAAGAAGAATATTAACAAAGGCAAAGTTTTCAAGACAGTCTGTTCCATTTTGGGAAGAAACAATATGATCTAAGGTAAGGAGATGGAAAAGCAGGATAAACAACAGTTTTTCTGGGTCATAAAATGTGTGTAAACTACTACAGTGAGGAAGTAAATATAAATTTAAGACATGTTAGAGAGGCTTTGAATGTCAGAATAAAGTTTTAAACTTTATTCAGTATAAAATAAGGAACTACTGAACATTTTTGAAGGAATCATATGAAGTAGGAAGATTATACTGACACCAGTATAATGGCTGATATGGAGAGTGCCAAAACTAAAGGCAGAAAAGACTAATTAAAAGGTTATTACAATAGTCCAGGCAAGAGATAAAAGCCTTAAATAAAATGGTGACAATGAGAGACAAAGTATTATGGACTTTCAATACCAAAGGAAAGAATTTATGCATCTTGGCAGTTGATTGAATGGGAGGGATAAAGAAAGTCAAGCAAAGAGCAAAGTTTCAAGTTTCAGGCCTTGGTGATTACAATAGAAACAAAGTTAGAAGGAGGGAAAGTTTTAGGGAAAGGGCAAATCCTACATTGTAGGAGTTTAAAAAATGGTCACTTGTTTAAATAGATGTTACTTTGGGACTTGTCCAGTTTGAGATGTGGGTTATATGGGTAGAGATATGAATTCCATATCTCTATCCCATTCATTTCATTGAATTATAAGTGGCCTTCCCTTTAATAAAGTTATTATTAAACAGAAAGATGATAACTGATTCATAAAACTCCTTATTTTAATTGATGGCGTTTATATTATAATTTTTTTTCCCATTCCCACAGAATTAGTAAGAAGATTATAGTACAGAACTCATACTTTTAAAAATTACAAATTGAGGTTCTTATCTAACACATTTGTTCATATTAACAGGTACTTTGGAAGTTCGACTCATGGGCTGCCAAGATATCCTAGAGAACGTCCCTGGACGATCAAAAGCAACATCAGTTACACTACCTGGCTGGAGTCCAAGTGAAACAAGATCATCTTTCATGAGCAGAACAAGCAAAAGTAAAAGTGGGAGTAGTCGAAACCTACTAAAAACAGATGACTTGTCCAGTTCAGTAACTAATTTTCTTAATTTTCTAAAAATTAAATAGACATAAACAAGGGACTTACCTGAAAAAATAGAAAGAAATGGACAGATCCAAAGGTTCTGCGAGAGAAAAAAGTATAAAAATGATGTATTCTGATTATCAAAAAATGAAAATAATATTAAATCCTGCCTATTCAAAATCTGGCAACTAAATCTCAAACATTAATTTCCTATTGTGTTAGGACTACAAGAAGATGAATGATACATAACAAAGTTGAAGATTTCTTGGCAGGAACAATTGTCAAGAATGACTGCTACTGCACAAGAGGGAGGAAAAAGCAGGGAATAAGGAATTTGAAGTTGTATTGATTTCTTTACACACAAAACAGCACAAATAAATACAATTTTTACTTTTTAAAGTTGGCTTAATTTATATATATAAGATGTTCCTTTTTTTTAAACTACTTTGGAGATAAGAACCAAAAAGTATGATATGCTCACAAAACAATATTCCACACTTTTTCTGGATACTTCCTAGTGTACCCTGAGGATTATAATGCTAAATAGGATTATTCAATCACTTGAGGCATTGCTAAACAGTCCTATTTTCTCTTCATGAAGATCAGCCATTATCCTATGTAGTCAGCTTATACAGAACTTCCATGAATTACCCTATAAGTACAATGAGTGCTTAATTTTTTTTTTAGTGTTAACTTGTAATAAACCAATCTCCCTTGAAAAACAGAATGCATAACAGGTCTTCAAGTATAGAATTAAAAATAAAAAATTGCTTTTTCCAGTTGGTATAATGTATTTAGTAGGTGGAGAACATTTGAAGGCAATTGTTAAATTTAACTTTCATTTGAAAATTAATAGGGGGCAGTTAGGTGGCTCCAGTGGATCGAAAGCCAGACCTGGAAGACAGGACTCAGCAGGACTTGGGTTCAAATCTGCCCTCAGATACCTCTAGCTATGTAATCCTGGGCAAATCATTTAATCCCAATTGCCTAGCCCTTTCGACTCTTCTGTGTTGCAACTGATACTTAGTATTGATTCTAAGACAGAAGGTATGGAGTGGTGTTGTTTTTTGGTGGGAGGGAGAGACAGAGACAGAGAGAGTTAAAGAAAAATAACAGGAAGTATATAGGGATCTGAGGGAGGAAGTAGATGGCAAAGTCAAAATGATGAGATTGAAGAGAAAATGTTTTAAAGTGGAGAAAGACTGGAAATCTGGGAGACAAAAAGGTTCCAAACAATATTCTCAGAAGTTGGGCCACGTCCTTGGCAATGAGGATTTAGTAGAATGACCAGATTTCAACTGACATTTTTAGTTGAGAAGGAAAGACTATGAAAAGGGAAAGGATTAAATAACTAAATGAAACTGTTTTTCAGGTATAACTTTAGAACTGAATTTTTAACTTTTTTTGTGTGTCAAGGATGCCTCTGACAATCTGTTGAAACCTATGGGCCCCTTCTCTGAATAATGTATTTAAATGTGTAAATTAAAATACATATGACTCCTAAGGAAATCAATTATATTGAAGTACAGTTATCAGATTTTTTAAAACAAGTTCACAGACTCCAAATTAGGAATAACCACTTTAATATGTCAAATGTTGTACAAAATGAAATTGAATAGTCATATAAGCTACAATGAATTTATGTGGATATGACTCTTGAATAGTTTACTATAACCTCTAAGCTGTTCTTAATTTAGAATTGTAAGATAGGATCACTCATAAGGTTCTTCTATACAATCTATTTTTAAAACTTTTTAGCAGCAAGGAACATTGCTAGATTAACCTGAGTTTGAAGACTAAACAGTGCCCAGGACTGGGAGCTACTAAATAAAGTGATAGAAGATGGGCCAAATGAACTTTTTAAGGATATATTAAAACACAACTTAGTGTCAGACACCTCCTAGCTGTGTGACCCTGGGCAAATCACTTAATCCCCATTGCCTATATCCTCTTCTTCCATGGAACCAATACTACTCAATGTTGATTTTAAGATGGAAGGCAAGGGTTTTTTGATTATTTGTTTGTTTTAATAAAAAACACAACTCTAGCCATTTGAACTTAAGGAAAAATCCCATCAGAGAAATCCCATCATTGTCAATAGCCTTTAGGAGAAGGTTGTTTCTGGGTTTGAGATTGGAGAAGAAAGTCATTATCATTAGTTTCTCTTCTGGCAGATGTGACAATTTCTCATGTTAATAGCTGTAGTTAGAAATCAAAAGGTGCTTTTTACATTCATGTTTTAATTAAAAATATTTAGCCGCATCTCAGTTTTATGTTACATGAAAACAGTTCTGGTTAATGGATACAAAGGACAATTTTATGTTTTTTTGTATCCGCCTTTTTTCTCTCTGCACTCACCACCACTTTACCTTCATGGAAACATCTATTTCTTCAGTGATGCTCCCTCCCTTACTGCCCTCTTTCTTTTAGCTGATATAATGTTTTAATGTTAGCAAAACACTTTTCAGTCTCATTCCTCATGGCAACCCCAGGAGGTAGATGCAGTCAGTGATTATTCTCATTTTACAGATGAGGAAACTGACTGAAAGCATTTAGGCAACTTGCCCAGTGTCACATAGCTGGTGAATGTCAAAGGTAAGGTTCAAATCCAAGTTTGCCCCTCAGAGAATGTAAGCTCCTCGAGAGCAAAAACTGGTTTTGGTTTGTGTCCAGCACATAGCACAATAACTGACATCCAGTGAGTACTTAATAACTGAACAATGAATCTGTCCCTATGTCTACAGCCTTTCCTGGATTTTTTTTTTGTTCCCTAATTACTGTCATTCCCAAAAGTCCGGTACCCCTGCCCTCTTTTCTCTATATATATTTTTGCCAACCTCAGCTCCTCCCATGGTTCCAATTACTAATTGAGTTCCTTTACTGTCTCTAGCTCAAGTGTCTCTATTGAGCTCTAGGACTCATTTTCCAATTCTGTCTTGATTATATGCTTCCAGCATCTATTTGAAAATCAAAATGCCTCAAACTAAGCTCAGTGGCATTTCCCAAAGCCCCCTTATATCACTAACTCAACCAATTATATTGTCATTGCTATTATTCCTCCTTAGTTTTTAAAGAGGACCAGTGACATCACAGGTGATGTGTTAACTTATGCTCTTAATTGGATTTAAGTAAGACACAATTGCACAAAAGCATCAGCTTCACTCTCTCTTCCATAGTGATAAAAGTCTAGTGGCAAGACAAAATGCAGGATGACTGGTGATGGCCAGGGAGGCAATACATGACTGTGGCATCTTTAATGTCTACCCAAGCTTTAAGTGTTTGACAGTGTCTGCTTCTGCTGCCTTCATGACTATAGGAACAAATTGTTCTCATCCACCCACTCTGCTTCACATGTTTGGGGTAGACAATCCCTGTCTCATGAGTGTGAGGCTTGTTCTTTCCCTCATCCTGGTTTAGCCTGTCTGCAGAGATGGTTTTACCAGGAGAGGGCCATGTTGCATGCTATAACTTCCTGGAACTGACACCAAAGGTAGCTGTGCTCCCCAAACACCTCATACATACATACAACTTAACCCATTTCTTATATTAGCATTACTGTTTTATAGTCAATAATGCTAAAAACTTCTGGTGTGTCCTTTGTATATTGCCCACATAGGCTTTCACTCAATGTTATTTATATATATGTTATTCCAGCCTTTTTCTTACTTCCTGTATCACTTGTACTTCTGCAGTATTCCCTTCTCTCCATAATCAACCACCATTCTGTTTCAGACACTAATTATCTCTTTATATTAACCTAACTTGCCTCTAGTATCTCTGTGTATATGTGTGTATCCCTCCCTTCCTCTTTTCCTTCATGCTGCACATAGTTGCAAGATTAATCTTCCCCCCCAAAAACAAAACTCTAATTATGTCATCTCCTAACTTAAAAAAAAAAAAATCAATATTCCTGGAATGCTTTCTGTTTCACAAGCATGGGGCATGTTTTCCCACTTCAGTACCTTTGATCTTTGTTCGTGGAATGGTTCCTCCCCACCCTGAGTTCTCTCAAGATCCACTTGTTGAATTCCTGCCTCACCCATCAAGGTCCAGTTCAAATGCTATCTCTTCCTTGAAGCCTACCCAATAGACTCCCACACCTACCACCTATTTCTCTCCTAAAACCCTATGTAATTCTATCTCTTCATTGCTCTTTTAGAGCCTACATTTTAATTCACTTATAGCACTTACAATAAACTAAAGTTACTAAAGTGCTTTAAGGTTTACAAAGTTACTCAGTATTCTTATGACTTGGGTAATACAAGTATTATCCCCATTTTTAAAAGCTGGAAACTAAGACTTAGAAGGGTACAGGGCCTTTCTCATTGTTACAGTTATTAAATGTTATTACATCTCCCTCCATGAAGACAGACACTATTCTCATGTCTATAAAGTACCATGCACATGTATTATTCAGTACTTAAAGAAGTCTAAATTATTTGTTTTGCAACTTGCCTTGTTTCTTCTTCTGGTCCTGTCCTAACAAAACAATGGACTCTTTCCTTCAGATATTTGAAGAATAAAATCACTTTAACCCACAATCCTCTCTTCTCTAAGCTAAACATTCCAGATTCCTTCTACTGGTCCTCATATGACTTCTGCTCAAGGCCTTTCACCATCCTACTTGTTTTCCACTTGATCAGGATTCTTCTTCGGTTCTTTCAGCATTCCTGATGATGTGGGATTGGGGCAGGGTTCAATGGTCCTGTCACTTTCTGTTTCCTAGAAATTGTACCTCTCTGAGTGTCAGCCCAGATTACACTAACGTTTTTGAGTCCACATCACATCACTGACTCAACCTGAGTTCCTAATCCACCAAAAGCCCCAGCCAGAGAAGCAGCATAGCCTAGTAAGAGGAGCACCAACTGAGGTCTGGGCAGATGAATAAAATCCTGTCTCAAACATACAGGATCTTTTTGATTGTGGACAAGTCCTTTTCTCTCCCTGGGCCCTGGTTTCCTTATCTGTAAAAAAATCCGAAGTCAGACTGGATTGCTGCTTAGGTGCCTTCGAGTCCTAGGTCCCTGACTTTGTGATCTTCTTTCGAATTCTTAATATCTGTTCATGCCTCCCCCACAGTGTTCTTATAAAGCTGTTTTTGTTTTTTTTTTAAGCTGGTGTAAGCTCAGTAAAAACGCAGGCATTTGTCCCTTTTGAATTTCATCTTAGTAGATTCAACCTATGTCTCTGTCTTCACAAAACTTATAAGAAACTTTTCCAAGAGCTTCACTAAAATGTAGCGAAGTTGTAGATAGCACATTCTCCTTACCTAATGAGTGACCTTGTGAAAAACAAATTATTTTAGTCTGGCATGTTCAATGCTTGGTCATGCTTACTTTTCACAATCACTGCTTCCATTTCTAGATGCTTTCCCACTATTGCTTTAATGATCTGCTATAGAATTTTCCCAGGAATGAGAAGTCAGACTCACTGGCCTACCATTTGTAGGCTCTGTTCTCATCCTTTTTTTTTCCCAAACTTAGCACAGCATCTGCCTTTCTCCAGTCTGATGGTACCTCTCCTGTTTCCCATCATTTTTTTTAACCCTAACTTTTTCTCTTAGAATCAATACTAAGTATCAGTTCCAGGGAACAAGAATGGTATGGTCCAGGCAGTGAGGGTTAAATGACTTGCCAGGGTTGCACAGCTAGGAAGTGTCTGAGGATAGATTTGAACCCACAGCTTCCTGTCTCCAGGCCAGTTCTCAATTAATTGACTGAGCCATCTCACTGCCTCATCAATGAACACTTACTAACCCTTGACTAATGTCATAGAATCAATACAAGTATTATTTCCAAGGCAGAGGAGCAGTAAAAGCTAGACAACTGGGCTTAAATGACTTGTCCAAAGTTACACAGCTAGGAAATATGTGAGACCAGATTTGAACCCAGGACCATCGTTGTTCAGATTGCACTGAAATTATACTGATCACAATCCCCAGCTATCTGGGTTTGACTCCTGGCTATAAGCTTCCTCCATGTTTCAGCTCAAGAAAGTTCACTTCATCAACTCCCTGAACTGTTGTATTCTCATCTGTACAATAAAGTCAATGCACTAGCTAATCTTTAAAATTCCTTTTAGTTCTAAATACTATGATCCCAGAGTACAATTCACCAAATATTTTAAGTACCTGCTATATGGAAGACACTATTAGATCCTGAGGATACAAAGATGAAAAACATTGACTATATTCTTTAAGAAAACAGGTTGGTGAAACATATGCAAATAACTATAAAATTTTTTAGCTCAGTATATAAAATTCTAGTAAGATGATTAAAAACTTGAGGAAGGAAAAATTAATTCTAACAGCATCCAAGATGGTATCCCAGAAGAGATAGTAATATCTAAACTAAACTTTAGAGGAACAAGAATTCCTAAAGGTGTAGATATTTCATATTTATTCCTTGGAATGAATGAATATTTTAAAATATATTCTTTAAGGTTTGAAGTTCCAAATATCTTAACCTTATTCATAAAAAATGTTACTTTTAGAGAACTGTAATAACTTTATATGTTGAAAATAGTGTTTCTTTACTGTTGGAAGTCAATCATTTTATCTTGTTAAACTACATTTTTAAAATTTATTTACAGACGACATCTGTGCAGTTTTGAAGCTGGACAATACTGTGGTTGGTCAAACTAGCTGGAAACCTATTTCCAATCAATCTTGGGACCAGAAGTTTACACTGGAACTAGATAGGGTAAGATAGTAGGATCCATATTAACTATGATATCTTTATATTATTTTTTATATGTAGCTTTATATATAAGTTCTATTCCTAAGTCTTATACTTAAGCTTGAGAATTTTGGTTTTCACTGGGAGTCACATGAAGATAGTCTTCATTCACTTGAGTACCCCATAAAATTTACATTGGTAAAGTAGGCATAAGTCTTCCTTAAAATTTATGAGTTTACTAACTTAGTTGTTGCTGTGGCCTCAACAGCTCAACATTTTGCAGTAATAGAATTTGAAATGAATCAAGTGATTGCAAAGTGGCTTCAGATATTTAAATTAACAAAAAGGCCAACTATTCTAGCCAAAGAAAGTTGTTGGTGTTTTGTTTTTTTTCCTGTCATAAATTGTAAGCTTCTTCTTAACATTTCACATTTACATACACATTTTCTTCTTTCTTTTTTACTATTTAACATTCCTGTCATCTCCTAACATCTTCCCATTTCCTTTTTGTCCTCCTTCCCCATACACATGAGAAATGAAAGTTGTTAGGGTACTCTCTGAGCTTTTAAGTTTACCATTGCTGTCAGCAAAGATTTCTCCAAGCAGAACCATTTTGACCCTTGTAAAAGAGATGAAATTAAATTCAAAAGTAGCTAGCTTCTTGCCATTGACTGATGTACTAGAAGAAAACTCGGTATTAGGTGTCTTATAACAGTTAAAAACTTCCCGTCTCGTGTATCATGGATTAAGAATGTAGATCTAGGGAGGTGCCTCAGTGGATTGAAAGCCAGGCCTAGAGACAGGAGGTGCTAGGTTCTAATCTGACCTCAGACACTTCCCAGCTATGTGACCCTGGGCAAGTTATTTATTCCTTTTGCCTAGCCATTAATTTTCTTCTGCTTTGGAACCACTACACAGTATTGATTCTAAGACACAAGGGAAGGATCCAATCCAATCTCTGCCAAGAAAACTTCAAATGGGATCACAAAGAGTTGGACATGACTGAAACAATTGAAAGACAACAGATGTCAAGTCTTGTGAGAACCACAAAGGTATAGGTCCCAAACCTAAAATTTGGAGGCTATTTACCACTGTCCCCTTTACTACCTTTCTGTCATAATTCCAGCCTCACAGCATTTTCTCTAAGTCTAAGGGATTGCTTATGAGCAGAAGAAATATTAGAAGAGAAAAAGATTCCAATTAACTTTACCACTTACCTTTGATTGCTCTGTAATTCTGGGTGAGTCACCAATATTTTGTAAAAAAGCAATAAAAATCCCAAAGATTAATGAAGCTCTGAAAAATAGATCTAAGACCCAACTAATTCTGTTCTGTGATTGCACTCTCTCCACCCCACAACTCATGAAAACATTGTAAGGAAGTTGCATAAATAAATGTAACCCTGCTTTTTCAATGAATATCATCCTACTTTACAACCCTGAGTTTGTGAAGGCTGTTCCAGCAGATCACAAACTCTGGCAGATTTCTCCAAGTCTAGAAAACTTTTGAGGAAAGACTATCTCAGCAGCACAATGACAGCTTTCCAAGAATCAGTCTTAACTTAAGTCAGGAAGGCTCAGGAACAGTGAGTTGGCCATTAAGTAATGAATTCTTTGGCCTTGGCAAACCGTGAAAGAAAGAAAAATATAAAATGACCTTCAGTCATATACTCTTCTATTTTTCAATAAATTGTAGGGAAAAGGATATGACGAGAGCATGCTAAAGATCACATCATGTTTAAATAGATTCATTAGATTGATAGTTGATACAAGTTCCTTATCCAATGGACATAGTGCTGGACTAATTGACTTGCATTAATTATGATGTTTTCACTTTATACTTAAATTAGAAAACAAAAGGAAATTGCAGATAAATTAAATATAGCTCATAGCTAATCTTGTAGAGTCAGAGAAGTTTGTTTTTATTGTGCTTCCAAGGGCAACAGGAAGTATCATTTCATGAGACATTAGATCATCTCATAGTGCTCATGAAGATTGCTTGTAAAAAAGAGTACCATATAAATAATTATAGCTTATGTAGCAACATTTGCTGCAGAGGAAGACAAAGTAGAGAAACTCAACAAATAACTTGATAGGAGTCTACAAAACAAATCACACGTTATTGGAAAATTTGACTTCTTGAGTAAGGAATGAGAGAGGCCAAAGTCTTCGGATACAACACTTATGCATCATGAATACTTTCTTCAAGAAAAAGAATCAAAAAGTACTAGATAAGACAAGTATCAAATAATAGCACACAAATTGAATTTCATAATATTTCAGGACAGGAAATGGTTTGCTAAAATATAAAGCTAAAAATAATAAAAATGGGAGAAAAGATAATGTACAACTTAACTGCAGTCTAATATATTTAAACAAATTCTTGTATCTAAATCATGGGAAATTATAGACAAAGGAACATTGATACAATATACAGTTTCATATGGAAGTTCAATCCAGTTGATGAGAGCCTAAAAATTACTTCAACAAATATGTGTCCTACTTGTTCTGCTAGCTGACACAGTGGATGAGGTTGGGGTGGGGTCCAAAGCAAAGACTTGAGTTCAAATGCAGCTTGAGACACTTGAGTAATAGCACCTACCTCACAGGGTTGTTGTGAGGAACAAATAAGATAATACATGCAAAGTACTTAGCATTAGTGCCTGTCACATTTTAAGTGATATATCACCATTACTATTAAATTGTTTTTATTATTATTCCAAGAGAAGAGAGATGGTAACCTTAGTCTGAGATATGGATATAAAATTTTATAGAGAAAGATGATGGAAAAGTGAGCAAAATTGCCTTATAAAACCAGAAATAATGTTTGGGGGGAAAGTTTTAATGAAACTTCGTGAGAGATTCTGCTAAATCTATTCATCATATGGGCAGGACATCAAGGATATGAAACATGGAAAAAACTATGCCTTTGGAGGATTCAAAGAATTCTAGGAATCAAAAAATAGCATGATAGCAAAGATGAGAGTGTTCACTACAATCTATAAAAATAGATTTAATAATGGGGGTGGGAGTTGCTAAATTATGGAAGACCTTAAGATGCCCGGGTAAGATATTGAATTGAATGACTTTGAGCAGAGAAGTGAGCCAGATCATTGCATAAGAAAGATAATAATAATCAAGATATCTCATATTCATATTGTGCTATTTATTTTGATCCTCACAATAACCTTGAGAAGTAATTGTTGTCATTATCTCTATTTTATAGAAGAGGAAACAGAAGCAGAAATTAAATTACTTGCCCAGGGTCACCTAATAACTGTCTGAGAGTAGATTTAAACTCACTAGTTATTTATTCCAAGTTCAGGATACTACAAATACACCTAGCTGCCTGATAAATTCAGCCACAGTGTGAAAGATCATTTGGAAGGGGAGTACGTATGGGAAGATTTGTGGGAATATGATTAGGGTCTTAAACAAAAATAATTTGATGGCTTGACAGTATTTCTATGGGCTAAAGGTCAAAAAGAGGGAAGTCAAAGATGACTTCTAAGAAAATATATTATCACCAGTTTTAAGAAGCTGGTTTGTGAGGGGAAATGAGAGGGGGTTTAGATCTATTGAGTTGTTGATGTGGATTTGTCTTTTTAGTGGGAAAATCCTGAATTAGAAATCAGAAGACTTGATGAAGCCTTATGACGAGTTTTTTAATCTCTGTGAGCGAATTAAGTGAAGGGGCCAAACACCATGATCCTTGGGGTCCATTCTAGGTCTAGAGGGATATGATTCCATGGATATGATTTATAAGTATATATTTAAGGGATTTTTAGTTTTCAGTTTGAATTTTTTTTTTCAAAATGCTTTTGCAACTGAGCAGAATAATTGGAATAATGTTCCTCAGTGTTGTTCTATTGAATAATAGTAATTGAAAGAATCAAAACATCTTTTAATGGTCTAAATTGTTGTTTAACATTACCTTTTCTTATGCTATATTTCTGAAAAAAATTTTTCTTGGATATTCCATTAATTTGTTGTAGTATATTGCTGTCTATTGTTAAAGCATCAGAATCTGTCCCCTTTAGCATAGCCTTGAGAACTCCTTTAACCCCTCTGTTTTTCATACTTGTAATTGTAGTGATGTTTATTAGTGTGTTCAAGGACCTCCCACTATTCAATTGGGGAATTCCACTTTGGAATAATCATTAAGACTTTGTTGACACATGGTCATATAAAATGGCTTCCTTCCAAGGTTGTGAGGACCAAGTTAAATAACATGTAAAGATCATTGTAAAACTTCAAAGAAATATACATATATATAAAAATGTTATGTTATGGAATTGTGTTTTTTCTTTTTCTGTTTTAGCTAAGTGTTTTTTTTTCTTTTTTCTGTTTTGAGATCTTTTCATATTGATGTGTAATATTTGTGTGTGCCCCACATCCAGTTGTATGTCAAAATAGATTTTATATATTATAAGATGTGGATTTCCAAATCAGGGTTTGGGTATGGTATGCATAAGAATACATAGCTTCATAACTTGAAAATTACTATAAAGAGTAATTTATTACTTGCAAAAAGCCTAAGGGAGAAGGCATCTGTTTTTGTAGATGCTCTGGCAAAATTCTAAAAAGCAAAATAATTAAAAGAGCCTGGTAATTATAATTGATTTGTACATGTAGTACATTTTATTGTCAGATCCAGTATATACAAAATTCTCCTTTCAAGCATTTATTAAAGCAGTGTATAGTGTTGGTTTTTTAACATTTTTCAAAAACTCTTTTCTTGCAAACTTTGGTCTTTTGAATTAGAAGTATTTTAATTTCATGATGTTTAATTCAAGTGTGTACCAATGATGTATGTATGTTTTGTTTTTTGCTTTTTGTTTTGTTTTTTACTGTCCTAGTCACGTGAATTGGAAATTTCAGTTTATTGGCGTGATTGGCGATCTCTCTGTGCAGTAAAATTTCTAAGGTTAGAAGATTTTTTAGACAACCAGCGTCATGGCATGTGTCTCTATCTGGAACCCCAGGGTACTTTATTTGCAGAGGTAATAAACTTGATTGTTTCTTTTTAAAAACATAACCATAGATATAAAACATTTAAGAATTAAGATATGGTAGCAAAGAAGAAAGAATCTGGACCTCAACACTGCCTCCAGTGTCAAAAGATTTGTGTTCTAGTCCTACTGGTTCTCCCACCAACTTTGACCTTACTTTTCCTGTGCTTCCCTGGTCTCTGAAATGAGCACACTTCACTAAGGCATCTATAGGGCCCCATCCACCTTTCTAAATAGAGGAATCCTGTTGATTTCATAGAATGGAAGCTATGTAAACTCTTAAGTTTACTACATTTCCTTTACTACAGGTTACCTTTTTTAATCCTGTTATTGAAAGAAGACCAAAGCTTCAAAGACAAAAGAAAATCTTTTCAAAACAACAAGGTAATTATTTATTAAAAAAGAAATGTTTCTTTATGTCGAGATACTGAAGTGCTTAATAATCTAAATGTGATTCAAAAAGTAAGAGCTATCTGTATTCATTTTGAAACTATTTACAGTTGCTATAATGCAGCTGCGCCTGGTAATGGATAGTTTAAAACTGCTAAAAAGGTGGCAAATTCAATTGGTTCCTAAATTATGAAGAGTTGAATATGATTTTTTTAATTATGGCTTTCAGTAATATATAAAGAAATAACTTGTACTATCTTTTTATTCACAATATCCATAGGCAAAACATTTCTGAGAGCTCCTCAAATGAATATTAATATTGCTACTTGGGGAAGGCTGGTGAGAAGAGCAATTCCTACTGTAAATCATTCTGGCACCTTCAGCCCTCAGGCTCCTGGACCTACAACAGTGCCTGTGGTTGATGTGCGTATTCCGGAACTGTCACCACCAGCAAGGTATATTTGTCTTGGATTTTTAAACAGAGTTTACATAAAATAGTAATTAGGAAATTTTGGTGTATGTTGATCACAGAGAACTAGTTAAAATCTTATTCAGCATTCACTAAATGAATCCCAAGGAGGGGGGCAAGCTAGGTGGCTCAGTGAATAGAGAGCTAGGCCTAGAGATGGGAGGTCCTGGGTTCAAAATCTGGCCTTAGACACTGTGTCTGTATGACCATGGACAAATGACTTAAACCTCCTGGCCTAGCCCTTACTGCTCTTTTGTCTTAGAACCAATACACGATGTTAGTTAATTCTAAGACATAAGATAAGGGTTTTTAAAAAATATATTCCAAGCTGACATTTTTTTAAAAGGCTAAAGACCTCTTAAAATAGGCACCTTTGATTTACTACTTTTGATAATGATTTTCTCTTTTTCAAGTGATTCTACAGTAACTAAATTGGACTTTGAACTTGAACCAGAAGCACCTCCAGCCCCACCACGAACATCTTCATTTGGAGAAATACATGAACCTTCAGAATTAAGAGTTTTGGATGTATCAGGACAGGCAAGACATTTTTGAAATTATATAACCTATTTTTGCCAAGCAAGTTAAAATTACAAATGTTCAGAGAGAAATTTAGTGATATATTTCTAAACTGATGTAAACATTATTGTTTAAATATTATTTCTGCAAGCTTAGTATCTATTATATCTGCAGATTGTGTATATTTATGGTATATAAAATTATCCTAACTAAACTAGATATAGTAAATAAGAGCCAGCATCTTAAGCTTCAAGTTATTGAAATTAAGAGTTTGATTTTCAAGTGACTAATTGTAGATGCAAATTTTCCTTGAACTAAAAAGATGATAATTTCTGTGTCACCTTGTCTGAAACTCACAAATCATTTTACCATCTAACTAAACATTGTTTTTCTTTATAACATACCTTACAGTTATCTGTCTTATCCTACCCCTATTAGTCTGTAAACTCCATGAGTTCATTTCCACTGTCTCTTATACAAACTTTGTCTACTTTGCAGAATACTATATAACTCAGTTGGTACCTAATAAATGTTTATTGAATTGAACATATTCTATAGGCTACCAGGTAACTATTCAAAGGTGTTAGATTTGGTTAGATGGCATGTACAAGGTTGTATTTCAACCTCATTCACATTTTCTTTAGAAGTCTGTGTTTCCTTTAGAATTATTTAACTTAATCCTTGCCTAACTTCAGTGTATTCTTACACTTCTTTTTAAGGTTAATTGATTTTTTTTCCTTGCTATTTGATAGGATTCAGAAACAACTTTTAATTTTGAAAATGACAGAAATAGTATTGTTCCAAAAAACCAACCTGAATATGAGCCTCCTGTCCTTCAGTCAAGCCTAGAATATGGTGGTGTTCAAGAACCTGAGGAAAGAAGGTAATATCAATTTATTATAAATATGGAACTTCTTAAATAGATTCTTGCTTAAAATTTATGGTTCATTCTAACTTTTTATATTGCTAATTACTGTTTTTCAGATCACCACAAAGGTTTCAGTTTAGCCTTCAAGACTTTAGGTGTTGTGCTGTATTGGGGAGAGGGCATTTTGGAAAGGTATGCTTTTTAAACATTTTCTATACTACTTCTAAAAGTAAATTATGTTATTTTAACTTCGAGGCAGCTTCATCCTTTTTGAAAATAAGTGGAATGCAAAGTATAAGTAAACAACTTAAAAATACTTTTTTTGTATCTTATTGCAGGTGCTTTTGGCTGAATACAAAAACACAAATGAGATGTTTGCCATAAAAGCCTTAAAGAAAGGAGATATTGTTGCTCGGGATGAAGTAGACAGGTTAGTTTAAAGAAAGCAAATTAAAACTAATTATTTAATTTTAATTTTTTCTGGACTAGAAAATATTTTAAGAAGATATTTTATTAATGTATCAAAGTGTGAGTCTTTCTCCATACCTTCTGTTGTATTTTCTTTCTACAGTTCTTTTTCTTTTTAGAAGAATTTAAGTGGTTAATGAATTCAAGTACAACATAATGAAAAGCAGAAAATAATAGCTACAACTTTTTTTCTCTTGACATTTCAAAATGATACTATAAGGAGTAGGACAGTTCTGATTGTTGTGAGAAAAAGACAACTTACTTTGTGATATTTCCTTCTTATCACATGTTTGCTGAATGTCCACTAATTCATAATGGTACACATCAATATGGTAAATAAGAACCAGCATCCTTTAAAAAGAATAATCCTCACTTAATCCAATTATCCCCAATTAGCAATCATCCCTTATGAGAAAGCCACTCACACTCAGTGCCTCCATTTCTTCATCTCTCCTTTCTACGGTATCTATAATCTGACTTCCAACCTCATTTACCTAAAACTACTGAAGAAAAGTGATTTATTAATTGCCCAAACTAATGACATTTTCTCAGTCTTCATCCTTCTTGACTCTTTGTGGCCTTTAATGCTGTTACCCTTTGTATCTGGTTACTCTCTACTAGTTCTTCCCCTATCTACTTTGCTCCCTCTATTTCTACTTTGTAGAATATTCACTAAGGCCAGCCCCATTATCCATACTTTTTCCTCCATGACCCTGTTCTATCACCATTTTTCCCTCTATACTGTTTTGCTCAGTAATTTCATTAGTTCCTATGAGTTCATTTATCTCTGTACAAATGCTTTCCAGAGCTCTATATGTATTCCTACACTCTTGAAGTCCAGTTTGAGATTACTACTTCTTAGACATTTTTAACTGGATGTCCCATAGATATCTCAAAATCACATACATTATCTTCCCAAAGATAATAAAGTTAATTGCTTCCAGGCATCTTTGATTTTTTTTCCTTGTGGAGCCATTAGCCTTTTTTTAATCAGTTTGAAATTTTGCATAATTTTTTTTCTTGGGTGTACCTCTTATTCCAAGCTGTTAATTCTCTTTCCAAATCATTTTTCATCTCAGCTCCATTTCTTTTTCTATTTTTTTCTCTTATGTTTTCATTTGAATTTTTAAAATAAATTTTAGCCTTTTTTTTAAAAAAACAACTCTTTTTAAAAATTTAACATCTTATTTTTTCCCAATATACCTGTAAAAACAATTTTTAATATTTAGTGTTTTTTTAACTGATCTTATTAGAATAATTTCTTTCAGCCTGTCACTATTACTGATAATGCTTGCTGATGGTTTTAGATAAATATCAGTTATTTTAAGAAAAGCTTTATTTATTCCTTTGCTTTCTAGTCTTTTTTATGGTAATGAGTATTATATTTTATCAAAAGCTTTTTCTGTATATATTGAGATAATGGTATAATTGTTGTTGGTTTTATTATTGATGTGGCCAGTCATGCTGATAATTTTCCTTTCGCTGTTACTTTTGAGGACACACCATCCTCCTGGTCACTCAGGGCTTCTCATTTGGTGTCTTTCTCACATTATCCTGTGTCTGTCACCAAGTCACTCAACCAATCAAAAGTTATTAAGTACCTACCCAATGCCAAACACTGTCACATGCCCTAAGAATACAAAAAGAGGCAAAAGACAGCCCTTGCCCTCAAAGAGTATTAATCTAATGGGTCATCTAAGAGACCGAGTCTTGTTGCTACTCTCGCAACATCTTTTATGTACATCTGTTTCCTTGTATCCATCCAAGCTGTCCCCTTGATCACCATGCTTTCTTCACCCTCATGCTTGAGCTGTTGCAGATATCCTTCTAGCTTATCTCCTGCCTATTTCAGTCCATTGTATACCCAGCTGCTAAGATGATCTTCCTCAAGGGCAGGTCCTATCCCAGATCCCATGCTCAATAAACTTCAGAGACTCCCTCTAACCTCCACAGTCAAGGAGCACATCTTCTGGCATATAGAGCCCTTCTTTATATTTGCATCTCTTTACCTCACTTTCCCCTTCATCCTCTCAGTCCAGTAGCACTGACTTGCTGGAAGCTCTTCACATAGAACGTTCCCATTTCCTGACTCATCTTTTAATGGCTGTCCTGGCTTCCTGCAAGACTCGGCTCAAACTTCATGCTCTTTGAAAGACTCTTCCCCTTGCCCCCTGGGAAGGAGATTACCTTCCATGTACGTTCTCTATGTCTGGTTACATGTTGCTTCCCACATGAGGCAGGAGCCCTTTGCCTTTTTATACCTCAGGGTTTGGCCCCACACCAGGCTAATTAATCATTCAAGTATTTGTCAAGAGACATCCTGGTGTACCAGAAAAAGCCGTTAGACTCAATCAGAGATGCTTTTACTCTGACTTTCGTTAGCTGGTTGTTCCTGACAAGTCATTTTTTATATCTGAACCTCAGCCTCCTCATCTAAAAAAGGGGATTAACATTATTTGTATATACTAAAGTGAGGAGATTTTGTAAACCATAAAGTATGTAATAAATGTGAGCTGTTGCTACCATTCTTCATTCTAGATAAGAGTTCATGGAACATTAAAGACAAAATTACTTGGGGCCCTTAAAGGAATGATTTATTGAACATAAGAGTAGTGTCAGTGGGATTGTTGTTGATATCAGTTAATGTGATATGCTTTAATAAAAGCAGCAAGTGGTTAAATTCAGTGTGGTAGAGAGTGTGTCTTGTTTTACTCTTTATTCTTCCTACCTTAGAGAATTACGTTTTTGAATATAGGTGCATATCCATATTTCCACAAGCTTCCTTTCCTGTACTTCTGTTTTCTTGAATGTTTTAATTCTGTTTTATTGGCAAGCATTTTGGCTTCCAGAGCTTATTAAATATAAATCATTATAAATGCATTTTGATATGCTTACTCTAAATTGCATTGGCTGTACGGAGAAAGAGTAGAATTAGGATAGGCCACCTGATAGCCAGTTTGGTTTAGTGGATAGAAGGCTAGATTCAGACATGTACCAGTCTGGATTCAGTCCTACTTCTGACATCCCATGGCTCTGAGCCAAATCTCTTAACCTCTCACTCCCCAGGCAGCTGCCTAAGATTGTAAGTTAAAGATAAGTACTAGTCTATTGTGACAGATGAGGTTTCCCTTTACCAGTCAATTAGTTGATAAATAATTAGCTACTATGTGCCAGGCACTATGCTAAGTAAGAGATGCAAAAAGAGTCCAGAGATAGTCTCTCCCCTCAAGAAGCTTAAGTCTAATGAGGGAGACAACAGATATGTATAGGTTAGATAGGAAATACTTAACAGAGGGAAAGCACTAGAATTAAGAAGGGTTAGAAAAAGTTTCCTATAGAAAAAAGATGTTGAATTGAAACTTGAAGGAAGCCAAAGAGGTCAGTAATTGGAGTGAAGAAAGACATGGGGATGGAGGTGAAATGTCTTGTTTGTGAAACAACCAGGAAGTCATTATCACTATCAAAGAGATGTGGAGGGGAATAAGGTGTGACAAGACAAGAAAGGTAAGAGGAGGCTAGGTTATGGGACTTTGAATGCCAGAGAGCATTTTTTATATTTGATTCTGGAGACAATAGGAAACCACTGGGGTTTATTGAGTAGGGGGAACTGACTTGATTTTGCCTTGTAGGAACTAAAATCACTTTGGTAGCTGAATGAAGAATGGACAGGTGTGGCGAGAGACTTGAGGTCCGCAGACCCACCAGTAGTCATGACAGTCTGTACTAGGATTGGGCCAGAATCAGAAAAGGAAAGGGGATACGTTCAAGAGATATTACAAAGATGAAGTCAGCGTGCCTTGTCAACAGTTTGACTACTGAGAGTGAGGAAAGGGAGAAATCTAGGGGTAGCCTAAGGAACCTAGGAAGATGATATAGACTTCTGCTATAATACCAATGCAATCAAAGGTCCAACTCCCTAGAAAAGAGAGAATATACTGTGGTGTACACTGGGACGTAGTTCATTCCTTGTGTAAGAAGTAGCAGTTATCATGTCCTGTAAAGAATAAGAGGTCATAAAACCACCTTCCAATATTTGGAAGGAATATGTCTCATTAGAGAAACATCTATTAATGTTCATGGGAAGCTGTGTGATACAGTAGAAACTGAAGTCTTCTGGCTCCAAATTCTGTTCTTCTCTATTTATCACCTTTCTTTAAAATAGCAAATAGTACTTTTTTTTAGCCCTTATCTCACAAGGTTACCAAAAATAAGAGAATGTACAAAATACCATATCTTAAATAATGCTAATATTAATAGATTTCCAACATGCTTAGGAAGTAATAAGAGAAAGCAATTTAAGAAACTGGTTTATCAGTGCTGTGGTTCAAGTTGAATATGAACACTTACATTTTTTTGTTCATATTCATTTCTCTTTTTTTTTTCTGCTACCTGAAATCACACAGAAATTTTTGTGTATGTTTCCAGGATTCATGGGAGACCACCTTCTGTGCTTGGCAGCATTTGATAGGTCATTCAGTTAAATTTTCCTGTCACAGTGTTTGTCTCAGTATTTGTAATGTGGAGAGTCAGCCTGGTAGAGTGGACAGAGCAAGCCAAACTGGATTCCTGTCCCAGCATCTGTGTGGCCCTGGGCAAGCCACCTCTCAAAGCAGTGTTTCTAGCACCTCTCTAGTGGCAGTGGCAGAGGGTGTTTGTTCATTTGAGAGTTCTTAGTAGAAGAAAATACAGAAAAGAAATTGTAGTGGTGATCACTTGGAATGGTAGGAGCAGGTCTTGTGCTTGGAAGAATTTCACTTTACTCCAGAGGACAAAAGACCTATCTGTATAAAACCAATATTAAAGAAAACCAATGCTGACATCAGTTATCCTTGCATTTTTATTATTCATGTGCGTTATTCCAGCCATTTTTTGGTAGGATACCCTTTTTAATTAAGTCAAGATGGGGTTCATGATAAAAGGAAAATAGAAGAGGATGGACTTCAACACAGCTTAAGTTATTACTCCCCCTACTTTGATACATTTCAGAATCAGAAAATGTTGTTGATAATCATCTGTTTTTTAGTTTTATCTGTTTCCTTATGCCACTTAGTAGCATGACATTAATATAGATCATTATTATAAAATCATTACAGAAGGAATAGACAATTCAAATGCCTTCATTTTATTAAGATTTAAATGCTACTTTCACTTCTCTTGATCATGAATCTCCTTTTAACATTTCCTTTATAATTTTTTAGCATTAGGTTTCTATTGAAATTTTAAAGTGAATGCAAACATAAGCCTAAAGCTTTAAAAAAACAAAATGGCTTTCAGATTTTGTATTCATAATTAAAAACAGGTTATGTAATATGTAGGGGGTAGAAATTTTTCCATAGTGTGAAGCTATTAAATGGAGCCTAGACAATAATTCATAATAGCTACATTTACTGTCACTATTTAAAACTAAACAGGTGTCTTATATAATCTAAATGCCAACTGTATTAATATAGCATTAAAAATATCATGCTGCTTCTAACACAGCAGGTAGACTTTTAAACATTGTTATAATTATATTTAATTTTTTAAAAGCTATCAGCCTTAAGATGCAGTTCTTGTATAAATACTTATCTTTACAATTAATATCATTTTTCAAAATGAGTACATGTTAAAATTCTAAATACTTCAGAGGAAATTCATGATGATAGGCCTATATCTTGCTACATTGTGATCTATAGTTTTCAGGTCCTGAAGTGCTTTGAAACATCTAACCACAACTGTTTTCAGTATCAAATATTTTTTTGTTTTTTTTAACATACTTTGCTTCTTTTTACTAAGAACATATATGTTATTTTCTAGTGTTTAAATAAGAAAATGTTTATAAAATTTGCAGTTTGAGTAGATTCTAAAAGACCTATTTTGATCAGGGAATCCAAGTAATATATCATGGTTAGATTAGATTCAGAGAATATTTTTAACTGATTTTGTTCTGGTTTAGTAGAATTTGAAAATATATAGATTCAGCTCACCATTTAATATGTTCACCATTAAGTGCTTTATTTAAAATAAAATTTTGTCTGGTTAAAAAAATTAATTTGGAATACTGTTCAAATTCAATGAATTATAGTTTGCTTTAGTTTTTGGTTCAAACTTCAGTTCAAGTTCTTTATTTTATTATCTCTTTTAACTTAAAATAGTTTTACATTGGGTGTGTATCCTAGTTCACTGTGCTTCCCAATCCTAAGCATCTTAAATGTATATTGGTTGCCATAAATAAGAGTGTGGCTAAATCAAAACAGCTTTTACCTTGCTACTGGGAAAACCTACTCAAACATGTTAACACTACTGTCCAAAAATAAGTCCATGATATATCTAAATTATGATTTAAAGTTAATATCTTACAAGTTTCTTACGTTCTAAGAATATAGCTTTTATTTATAATTTGTGTATTTTATTTTTTGCTCACTAGAAAAAGTCAATGCTCCGGGTAATAAAGCATATAAAATATAAACAATTTTTATTCATACATACAAACACTAAATGTGAATCTCCATGGTGTTTGTTCTGATCAGATGTCTAGTGCCCTTTCCTAGTCTTTCCATACTCTGTAATAGTCATGTTTCTCATTTGGGTAAAGTATGAACATATTGTCACTACATTCTTCTGCAATATTAAGAAGATAGTGTCACTCTTATAGGACACAGGATCACAGATTTAGAGCTCCAGGGTATCCCCAAGGTCATTTATTCAACTTCATTCACAATGAGGAAACCAAAGTTCAAGGTCACATAGATATTTAAGAAGTAGAGCTAGAATTTGAACCCAAATACCTAGATTCATTATTCAGTGCCCTTTCCATTATACCCCCCATAGTATCCTTCAAAGATAATATTAAAATCTCAGGATTAGTACTTACTTTGAGGGCCAGTCTTCTAAACTTAAGACTTTTACAAAACACCATTTGTGGCTGATAGGTTATCAGTGCATAGGATGACTTCAGTTATAAACTTTATTGCAATGATTTCTCATTACTTCCTAGTACTAATCAGCAATCAATTTCCACCCTAATACTTTTTTATTATCTGTAACCAGAAGAAGAAGTAGTAGTAGAGGAATTCTATGAAGAATTTGACCAGATTATCCAGGGCAAGTCAGCATTTATATCTGGATACTGAGTGGCTTAAATGCAAAGGTGAGCACTAAGAAGAACAGCAGAAAATATAGTTTAGACTTAAGAAATGAAAAGCCAAAGACTTCCAGACTACTCAGATGCTTTACACCTTTATAGAATAATTCTCTTCAAGAAAAACATTTCAGAAATATGACAGGTACTGAACAACATCACAAAAAATGAAACTGACATTAAGCAGATAGTTATTTCTCTAGTAGTCATTTCCTATGTGCTAGTGGAAGTCACTAAGGATTATGTTAGTCTAACCAAGTAGAACAACAGTCAGAATTAATTAAAAGAAAGAATAAAAAGTAAAATACATTAGTTGAATTTCTTTAATGCAACCTGTATAAACTAGCTCTTGACTCTGAAAAATCATTAAAAAAAAAAGTCCACTCATTCTCACCATTTCATAGAGAAGTCTCACCAACATAAAATCACCATAAAGTCCAGAAGAACCCAGAAACTCCTTCATCGGGGGGCGGTGGGGGGGGGGGGGGGGACACATTATCTTTACCAAAGGAAGACACAAGTAGCCCAAGGGAGCAACACTAGACCAAACATGATAATCTCAAGATTTGATTGAGACTCTTATCTCAAGAGTTCTGCTTATCTCAAGAACATTTATAGAAAGAATAGCAAATAGATAATGGAGCCACCATATTTGTACTCATGTTAGTTATCTCATTACTTTGTGTCCTATGTAAGACCATGGAAGTTGCACTGAGGTCTAGGGATTAGTAGCTATATGTAGCCACACAGGGAATTCATGCTGGAGGTATGAAATGATGAATTAGTATTTACTAAGGGCTTATTTAGTGCAAAGCACTGTGCTAACTGCTGGAGATATAAACAGAAAGTTAAGATGGTCTCAGCTCACATTCTAATAGGAGAAACAGCACGTAGGGAAGGTCATTGGTTTTTAATTCTCTTGGGCATTAGTTTCTAAAATAGCTCAAAAAAGAGAGATATAAAAAGAATGGGATAAAATTAAGGACACTATTATAAGAAAAAGATACTAAGAAAACATTAATAGCCGTTTGCTTGATCTGACACCATACAGCACATCAGCCATTTCCCAATTGATGGATATTCTTCAATTTCCAGTTCTTTTCAAACACACACACACACACACACACACACACACACACACACACACACACACACACACACACAACCACACAACCACCTACTATAAATTTTTTACCTGTGGGTCCTTGTAACAACTTGGTTAGAAAGGTACTTACAGTTATTATATCGGTTTTATAGGTAAAAGAACTAGATTTTGAAAAGCTAACTGACTTACCTTATTCACATAGCTGATGAGTATTAAAGTCAAATTTGAGCATATGATGCAATACTATCATGCTGAAAGAAATGATGAATGGAAAAAGAAACCTATTAAGAGAAATCTATTTTTTCTATTTTATTTCTATTTTAGTCCTAGAAAGGACTATTTTTATGAACTTATACAGAGTGAAGTAAGAACCAAGAGAACAATATATACAATAATAACAGGATTGCAAAGACAACATTGTAAGACTTAAGAACTCTGCTCAATACAACAATAAACCATGATTCCTGAGAACTCAATTGTGTGTAGCGTGCTGCTCACCTCATGATTTAGAGTTGATAAACTGTGTGTGTGTGTGTGTGTGTGTGTGTACACATACACAACATACAAAAACACTCACTTGCAGAGGTACTTTGCTTAATTTCTCATATTTGTTCAAAGGGAGGGAAAGCTGTCATTCTTCTAGTTATCAAGTTCATAACCTCAGACTTTTCTCCTCCAAGCAGCCCTCCAAAATTTAATTAGCTGCTTAGTCACATCAAGTCTGCTTACACATCTCTTGCATCCAACTAATCTGTACTCATATAGCCACTACCTTGTTATAATCCTTATCACCTCTTACCCAGATTATTATAATAGCCTTATTGGTCCACTTAAAATTTCTCCCCTTTTCCAATACATCTGCCATATTAGATCAGAGATCTGACCATATTATTTCTCTACTCATAAATTTTAAATGGTTCTTTATTACCTCTAGGATAAAATAGAAATTCCTTAGCCTAGCATGTAAAGTCCACCATAATGTGACTCCGACATTGCTAGGTCCTATTGCCATTCTTAGAATTCTTTACCTCTTAGAATTCCTAGATTCCTTCAAGGCCCAATTCAAGTACTTCTTACTCAGATGCCCTTTTTGATCTCCCTAGTAGTTAAAGATGCTCGGTCCCTATTGAAAGACTTTTTATTTACCTATCTGGTCATGTGTCCTATTTCCCCAGTAAATTATTGGCTGCTTCAGGGCAGGACGTCTTCTGATTTTGTCTTGGTCTCTTTAGCACCAGTCTTCTGGATGATGGGTACTTAGATATGTGCTTGATCTAGAGGAGACCAGACAGGCTTACAGGTCTATCCCTGGAAGCAAGTTCAGAAGTCATTTATCCAAACCCTCAACTTAGACATACCATCACAGCAGACCAGAGCAAGTAGGGGGCAGTTCAAGGGTACGGCATCACACAGAGTAGAACTAGTTTTTAAATCCTCAAAGGTTGTCTCCACTTTATCCCAGCTGTATTTTGTTCATGCATGTGCCTGCACTGGATAATGTGTTCTTTGAAGGCAGGGGTTGGGCTTTTTGTCTTTCTTTGTATCCCCAGTGTTAGGTATAGCAACTGGCACATAGTAGGCACTTAATAAATATTTGTTGGCTTGATCTAGGATGTGTGACTCCAGAGCTATCACTCTTTCTACTATACCACAGTCACATGAGTGAATGAAAGGAATAGAAAATACAAGATTCTACTAGGTTTGTGATTTCATGATTACAGAGAAAGGATTTGATTTAGAACCTAATTCTTTACCTTCCACTGTGTACCTTTGGAGCAAAAAGGACACTGCCCTTTAGCCTTTCCACTACCCCATGGCTTTGGTTCTCAATAAGGGCCAACAGAAGGAATTTTGTTGAATAATCCTTTGATTATTTCTGATAAATGAGCTGTAGAACAAGAATATACAGAATGTCACTAAAACTTCTAGGACACCATGTATGTGTCTGTGTCTCTCTGTATGCACACATACATATATGCTTGTTATAAAGGTATTCATCATCAAAGATGCTTGTACTGAGTTTGGATGGAAGAAAGGATTAGAGTTGGGATTCTTAATATTTCATGTGTCAGGGACTGTTTCGACAGTGTGATATAGCCTATAGACCTCAGAATAATATTTTCTTTCAACTCATAACTGTAGGAAGTACAAGATTTCAGTTAGCAGTTAGTGAAAATTTTCCCATTCATATTAGCAGACCTCCTAAAATCTGTCCAGTTTAAGAATCCCTGGTAGAAATGTTTTAGACTGCTAGGTGCTGCTTTTTGAGGATGACGTGGTTCTGGCTGCTTCAAGATCAGAATACTGAAGATGATTTTACTCACTGAAATCCACAGCCACTCAGAGTCATCTGTGTAGTATACCCACAAGAAAAACTAGATTAATAAATAAGAGAGATTTCCTAGATGATGGCATCCAGTTAGGTAGAAATCCTATTCAGTTAATCTGTCAGAGTGTCTATTTGGGACTGGCACGGCAGATACACAATGATCTAGAGGAAGAAGATAGGCTGGTTTGCATTTAGGAGATTTCATAGTATTTTAGTGCCACCTTTGTGTCTCCTGACACATGTATTATATGGAGTTGAGAATCATAGGCACTACAAAACAGAGAGAATTAAAGGTGAAGAGGATCCAAAGGGCAAAGGAGAAAAGAATTATAGACCTAAGTAACTGAGTTGCATGTAAGTAATGTACAAGGAAATATATACTAGCCCAAAAAGGAATATGGGTAATCCACTATAAGTATATAAAGAACATATGATGAAGAAGTTCTTCATTGGTTATATTGAACTAAAATGTTACAAGACCTAGAAGTCCTCCTATTAAATGGACTATCTACAAAGGACTTATAAGGAGATGGAGAGAAGAACCCCACAAAATGATTAGGTACGAATTTATTGGAAAACCCTCCTTCATAATGGATTCAAATGCCAGGCCCTCTCAGGATGCTTCCTGTGGAACCTCCTCTTGCACTTTGACTTCACACAAAAGTGTCATCAGCAGTGAGAACCACAAGTACATCTGGCTTATCATCTAACTACCCCTCCTCATGTCAGAACCCCTTGATATCATCTCATATTTGCACCTTCTTGCCTCCAGTTTCTAATAACTAGGTGACCTGTACCAAGGTCAGCCGTTCTGTTTTTTTTCCAGCAGACTGCCCACCTACAGACCCTTCTCTCTAATATTTAGCCATGGTTCTTTCCGTTCTGTTGGTACCAATATATCCAAAGGCTCCTCCTTCCTTTGCCTTCATTATACCCTGCAATCCTCTCAATATGTTGTACTCAGCCAAACTCACTTAGCCTCATAATTCCTGTGATATGGAAATTCACATTCCCATGGGTTTAATTGCCATCTTTATTCAGATGACTCATATCTATATATCCAAATCCAGTGTATTTTTTCATCTTTAATTCCATATCATGATTTGGGTGATACCTGTTGGATATTTCAAACCAAATATCCCAGAGGCATCTCAAATACATCTTTCTTAGTGTCTTAATTGTCAAAACGTACCTTCTTCTAGACTCTCCTGTTTCTGCCCAAAACTTCCTCATTCTTCCAATCTCCAACTCTCCCAAGTTTATAACCTTGATATTATCCTCTCCTCATCCCACATATCCAATCAGTTGCCAGATGTTATTGTTTACACCTCCATAATATCTGTTGTATTTTGTCCCTTCTCTCTTCTCTCACAATCTTATGTCTACCACCTATCATATAACAGCTTCCCTCCCTAATATATCTGTCTCCTCTTAAACTCTTGGCTTCCTGTTTCTCTAGAATAAAATACAAATACTTTTTGTCCTTTGAAGCCCTTTATTATTTGCAGGCTCCCCCCCATTATTTTATCCTGCAGATAGCTTGTTTTTTACATAGTTTGCATGTCTCAATCACTGTAGAACTACTTGAAGTTAGGGTTTGTTTGGGGGGGGGGGTTGCCTTTCATGGTGTTCCCATCACTTTTTAATGAATGCCAATTTACTGACAGACTGCTATTTATCCATTATAACTTTTGAATGTTTGATTACTGAATTACCTTTTTAATGCTCTTTTGCAGCCTCATGTGTGAAAAGCGAATTTTTGAAACTGTGAATAGTGTAAGGCATCCCTTTTTGGTGAACCTTTTCGCTTGTTTCCAAACCAAAGAGCATGTTTGCTTTGTAATGGAATATGCTGCCGGTGGGGACCTAATGATGCACATTCATACTGATGTCTTTTCTGAACCAAGAGCTGTGTAAGTGCTTTTAGACCTCTCTCTGCTTTTTAGAAGTATTCCCCTCCCCCCCAAAAAAACATGTATATCAAACTGATTTCTTCCTTAAGAATAGCTCTATGTAGTTAATATTAAAACTCTCCAGATGTTCTTTTTATACTTTTACCTATGCTAATAATGCCTACATACTCTTTATTCATGGTAATAAGAAAGAATTACCCCAAATCACAAATGAAATTTTGACTGACTTTGCTTATTGATTGAAGTAGCTCAAACAAATCATACTTTTAGGATAAGTTAACAAAGAAATGATGGGAAGTTAAAACATCTTCAAACCCTACAGATTCATCTGACTTCTAGAGCTTCTTCTATTTTCTTGAACTTCTGCCAATTCATTTAAAGCTTTGCCAAGGAACTATATAAAATCTAGTCTGAATATAAAATGTATGTAAATATATTTTGAAATTTCTCCAGTGTATCTACCAATTATCTGCTCATCATTCAAAGCTAAAACATTTAGAGTCTTCAGAACAAAATGTTATAAATCAAACTCAAAATTCAATGAAATGCATTAAATCCCATTTTGCTTTAATTCTTTTAACAGGTTTTATGCTGCATGTGTAGTTCTTGGACTGCAATATTTACATGAACACAAAATAGTTTATAGGTAAGTAAATTTTATGCTTTCATGATGGGTTTGGACAAAAAAAATTGAAGCTAGTTAGACTGTTCATGTTCTTGATGTTATTTAGGTATAAGATTTATTTTTTTTAAGTATATAAGTTAGCCATTCCAAATAGTTAATACAGTACTTCAAAATACCTGATCTTTTTCCTTTTCCCTAATTAAAAGAGCTAAAGATAGTTGAACCCAGACTGTCACAAATGTAGAGCATGCTTAATTTTTTCCTTTCAAATGAAGTATTAAAGTAGATACTAATACTAGATACTAAAGTATTAGACCAAGGTAGGGAAAGACCAATCAAATTTATAGGATAGTTCATTGACATTTAAAATCTCACTACTTTCAAATAAATCCATAATTCATAAGTGCCAAGGAGGTATTCCTAAGTAAGAGAGTCTAGATATAGATAAAAATAATTTATGATTAGCATCAGTAAAATTACTTTGATAATATCCTTATAAAACATGTTCTCTTAAGTTGGTTAAATAAGCTCTCTACAACTTACTTCAGACTACTTATTAACTTGACAAATCCTATCTTTGTACATAATGCAAAGTTAAACTGCTCAGGTCAAACAGTCACAAATTCTAAATTAGTAGAGACAGAATTTGATGAGATTTTATGACATTGAAGGTCCTTCTTTTAACTACATTTTCTTACATGATAAAACACTCCTTCCTTGAGTATGCTCCTTTGTCCTTAACAGGAAAAACTGAATTCTCCTTTATCATATTTGCAAACAAAGCAGTAGTAAATATAGCCAAAAAAAGAGGTTAAAAAAAATCAAAGTCTTCAATAGAAGATTTGAATCCCTATTCAGAACTTGGAAAACCTGTTATTGGTAAAGAGAATATTTGGCCAGTTATTACTGAAGGAATTTTTTTTAACCGGATTATATGTTCATTTCATTACATTAATTTTAATTTCTTTTCCATTTCTTTTTTTCCCCACATAGAGATTTGAAGTTAGATAACTTGTTGCTAGATACAGAGGGCTTTGTGAAAATTGCTGATTTTGGTCTTTGCAAAGAAGGTAATTTACTTTTATTGAAGTTATTTTTCAAAGCCTCATTGTTCCTTTGTATTTTGGTAGCTACCACTTTTGCTTATAGAAAGGAAGGTACCTTTACAAGTACTTTATTTCTGTCTTGATTAAACATCCTCTGGGTTGTCCATACATATAAGTTATCCTATTTTTAGGAATTTCACAAAAGTTCCAAGTTGAAAGAGACTTTACGGATAATCTAATCCAACCCTCCACATTTGAATACTGGAAGATTTGGAAAGAGAGCGAATGACTTGCCCAATAAGGACAAAGCCATATTTGGAATACAGGTTTTTTTCTCCCACTTCAGTATTCCTTCAATTTCATAATGACTCCTCACTTCTCACATTGGCATTGTTGAATACCTGAGCTCTTGGCTGTGTCATCTCAAGAAACTAGCATTCTCCCTATAAAATTGCCTTCATAGAAAAACACTAGCACCCAATAGGCTGCTAATTTATCCTGTCCCTGTTGAGCATTGTACTAAATAAATTATGAAGGCCCAGTACCCCACTTTTTCTTCTTAAGATACATAAAAATTAGTTTCTTCTTCATTAATTCAGTGTGGGCTCTGTTTCCATCAATACAGTTGGCAATCTCTCCATGCCTTCTCATTCCTTCTTTGTGATTTTCGTTTGTGTTTTCCATAGATTTTTCTGCAGTGTCATACTAGTTAACATACTAGTTAACTAGTTTCTGCAGTTAACATACTAGAATTCTTCCTTTAAATCATTGTACACCTTATGCATACTAGCAGAAAATGGTAACTCTCCATCTGTTCTTTCTTATCCTTGGCATATGCCTAGTCTCACTCCTTTTCCTGTCATCCATTTACTAAGTGTTTCCTTTGTGCTTAGCTCTGGCAGAGAGCACTGAGGACACAAAGCAATCAAGCAAGACAGTCTCTGCCCTCAAGAAACTTCTAATTGAGGGAAGATTGCACATAATGAGGAACTGAGAAGGAGGGATTTAGGGATGAGGGAATGTTGTGGAGATGGCTAGGAAATGATGTGGAAGCCTGGTTCCAGATAAGATGAGTTAAAAGTTCATTTAACAAGAGTCTGATATCAAAGGAGATAATATGTATAGGATACTTTGCAAACTTTAAAGTTCTCTGTAGAAATGTAAACTGTTTGGTACCATGGAGTTTTTCAAATCTTATCTTGCCATTCACTTTTTCCTTTTTGGTGCTGGGAACTAGTCATTAGTCATCTGCAGTGTCTTTCCCACAAATTATACACATACACACACATATATGTATATTCATATGAGTGTTTGTGTGTTCATGTTCACTCAAGGGAATGATCTTCCAGCTATACATCATCATAGTCTAGAAAATAAGCATTTTTCATCCATTTATTTTTCCCTTTGCGGATTTTTAAAGCAGTCTCTTGAGTAGTCACAGATATCATTATGGCTCTGTCCTGATCTGGGTCTTGATGCAGTCAGCACAGTATCCTCAAATAGAAGCAGTGGAGCAATCTTACCATCACTAGGTAATAGTCTCTTATCCTTTTGGACCTTGCTTCTGTCCGTCATAATGGCAATTACCTTACCTTGTTTGATACCAATAAGCAGTTATTAAAATGTTCATATTAATAAGTAGATGTGTCTGTGTTGCATTTTTAAGGGTCTTCCATGATTTTAAAATAGCCATAAATGATGCTTTGCTTTTTTTTTTAAAAGCCATTAAGGCTTGATTTTATTACCTGCAGAAGATTCTGTTTTTGTGCTAGGAAAATAGTACAGGCCATCTAGGTGGCTCAGTGGATTGAGAACCAGGCTTAGAGATGGGAGACCAAATCTGGCCTCAGACACTTACTAGCTGTATGACCCTGGGCAAGTCACTTATGCCTAACCCATACCATTCTTCTGGTTTAAAACCAGAACACATAGTATTAGTATTGATTCTAAGATGAAAGGTTAGGGTTGAAAGGAAGGAAGGAGAGGAGAGCAGAGGAGTCTTAAATTCTCTATACTTTTTCAGCCAACTGTGACTATAAAGATGTGGCCTGGTAGTAAGAAATCATTTATGACAGTCTTGCTATCCCATTTCCTGTTTTCTTCAGTGATAGCTATGTTGTTTAAATTATTCTCATAAAGATGAGAAAGTATCTCTGTGAACTCTAGTTAATGACTATAGTTAGTGAAGGTTTCTCATTTCCCTTTTTTCAATAATAACATGACCTGCAATCTTCATGTCCTTCTAGATTCTTGCCTCTCCTGTGAGGGTGTTTTCAGGGTTGTATCAGTACCAAGCATGGATCTCCTCACTTGGAAATTGTTTTGATCCTTCTTTCTGCCATCCTTAGATAGAAAGCTGACAATCCCAGGAAGGTCCTCTATTTTACACTGCCAGTTCTATTTGATGAGGCTCACTTGAATCTCATTCCAAATTAATCTAGTTTGCATTCACAGACTTTCACCATCTTCCTTGATAGTATTTTTACATGAGTGTTTTCTGAAAACCTCAGGCTCCTGGATTTAGGCATAGAAGGGATCTTAGAAGCCATCAAGCCCAAGCTCGTCCTTTTACAGAGGAAGAGACTGATCTTGGAGAATTGAACACAGTCAGAAAGTGATGGGTTTCACACCCAGCTCTTCTGGAGCAGAATCTAGTTCTTATTCCTCTGTCATGCTGTTTTCTAGCAAAGGCATTTTCTAGAATTTCCAGAAAGCCTTTCTATGCTGACTGCTTTATATGAAGCTTTTGCAAAAAATGATAATAATCCAAATCAATAGGTTCGCCTTTTTTCTTTCTTCTTTTTTTTTAATACTTCTGGCTCGTTTTATAGGTCAAGATGAAGCTGTTACATTTATTTGATGTCTTATCATTTGCCTCCTAAATTGATTTTTATCTACCCTCTAAATTAGTGGTCCAAATGTACAGAGCTAAATACAATGACTCCCACATTAGTAGCCAGTTTCCTTTGTTTCTATTGTTAAACTTACATTTTATTTTATTTTATTTTTTACTTCTTGATACTTGTCATATCCAGTATTGACTGACTCGTCTACCTATGTAAGAATGGAACAAGTCAGCCCCTTGGGGCCCCATGCAATACTCTAGGTTTATAAATTACTGAATAGTATATGACTGGGAAGTAATCTGCAATCCTTAGCCACAATTTCAAATATACTTGTCACCACCTTCACAACGAAGGCACTGAATTTCATAATTGTCAACTTATAGGGAAGAATTAGCCAAATTCTTCTCATAGAATTTTTCTGTCTTTTCATCTTGTTCAGCAGATGCTGGAGTCACAGTTATCTTGATGATGGTCTTTTTTTGCTTATTAATGCTATAAGAGACAAATATCAAAAAGTCTATAAAATGACATCTCCATGTTTTTGACTATTTCATGGAAACCATTGTACCAGGTTTCAGTTTGCCTCTTAATTGTGAACCACTTCTCCTTTTTGCTTCATATTCCTTTATTTCTGTTTTTATTTTTGTGTTTAATTGCAAAAAGATGAATCGTGATTTGATTCCAATAATTTCAGTTCATTGGCCATCTCACCAGAGATCTCTCATTTAGAGTGCTCCAATTTAAATTATTATTAAGAAGACTGTGTCATAGCTATTTCTTCATTAATTCAGGCTTCTTCTTCCTCTGCTATGCTATTTTCAAAGAGGAAAAGAGCTGTTTAGCCCCGCTGTCCTTTCTTCCTTTTGTTTTACTTTGAGATTTGAATTTCTTTGAGCTCAATCTAAGGCTTCATAGATGTTTATAAAGGAAACCCTTCTACAAGTGAAAGGTGGCAACTTTTAGGCTGCATAGAGCCTAGATTGCTTGCTTGAGGCCACTGAGTCAATCAGGACATGTCAGAGACAGAAGTTGAACTTAGGTCTTCATATTCTCGTGGGCCTAATGATTTTGTTTAATGACAGGAACTAGCATTTATATAACACCTTAAGGTCTGCAAAGCACTTCATAGATATCATCTCTGTGGTGTCACAGTATCCATCACTGATACACTTACTAGTTGTAAAGATCTAAAAAAAAATCTTTTTAAAATAGGAAAAATATCAAAGATGAGGTTTTTTATTTAATACAATTGAGGTCAGAAATCCAATTTGAATGTAATCAATGGAAATAATGGCTACTGGGTACAGAGACATCAAATATTTTTTCTTACCAATGGCCTTTTTAGGTACCCCACAGATAATTAAAAATACTTGCCACTTAAGTGAGCTCTCTTTCAGCTTCCTTTAGGTGAATAGATTACAATAATTGACATTATATATATATATATTTATGTGTGTGTGTGTGTGTGTGTGTGTGTGTGTGTGTGTGTGTGTGTCCATATATATGGACAACATACAAAAGGAAAGTTAACTAATGGCATAATGGGTTCAGAGCCAGCCTAAGAGGAAGATACAGGTTCAAACTCGGACACACACTGTCTCTGGACCCTTGGGTCTCGCAGGCAGCTTTTGAAGAATTGGAAGTGGAGACAGATGTTGACATGCACTGGTAGAAGGTATTTCCTCAATGGGAGTACATTATTCTGATGAAAATACAGGTTCGTGTTCTTTCCACTTCCTCTTCCCCTTTACCCCTCCCAGAAAAATACAATATATAAAAATATAAGCATAGAATTTACTGTTGATAAAACAGTCAAGCCAGAAGAATTCCTTATTATACCCTTAAAGTGACATATATAAATGTGTTGTGGTACAGAACAAGACACCAGAATAAGAGGCAAGAAACTGAATCTTTTTACTTTTTCTATTAAATTACTAACTTCCTGATTTTTAGCAAGTCACTTGAAGTATCAAATACTTATGGAGAGTTTATTTGTAAAATGCAGATATTCTCCTGTACCCTCCTATTTAATGGATTCGTGAAATTTTGTTTAAGTTCTTTTTAGTAATAATGTAAAAGGTTTTCTTTCAGCCTTTTGGAAATATCTTTTATAATAAATGCTTATTGTTGACAATAGCATATTAGCAGCTTGTACCATGTATATTTGATGGTTACACGTGTAAATTATAGGAATAGGCACATTGAAAATAAATTGAACTAAATGTTATTCTTTTTTTTTTAACCCTTATCTTCTGTCTTGGAGCCAATACTGTGTATTGGCTCCAAGGCAGAAGAGTGGTAAGGGCTAGGCAATGGGGGTCAAGTGACTTGCCCAGGGTCACTCAGCTGGGAAGTGTCTGAGGCCAGATTTGAACCTAGGACCTCCCGTCTCTAGGTCTGGTTCTCAATCCATTGAGCTACCCAGCTGCCCCCTTAAATGTTATTCTTACATTGTGTGACAAATGTATCTATGTAACCATGGTTAACATTTGATTTTCCAGAATTTGTTTAGATTTTAGATTTTTACTCTTATTATTTAATAGGAATTCATTCCATCTAGTTTGCTGTTCATATTATATGTGTTGTGATATCTTCACTAAAACGAAGAAATTAGTATAAAGGAATACTGAGAACAGAAAATAATTTTAATGACAAATTATTTTGAATTAAATTTATTTTATCCTCAATTATTCAGATTGGGTTGACTATTACACATTTACCTATTATCACCACTGTGGGCATTTCACAACTCTCCAGAAAATGATGAGGCAGGGGTGTTCTGCGAGAAGTCTCAGTGACACAAGTTTTATATCTCCCCATGTATTTTTTATTCAGGAAGATGCCAACTATTTTTCATATTAGTTCTAGAGAAGGGGAAAGAGCATATGAGGTATCTAAGAAGTGATTTGTTTTTTCTGTTTTTCAGGTATGGGCTTTGGGGACAGAACAAGCACATTTTGTGGCACTCCAGAATTTCTGGCTCCAGAAGTATTGACTGAAACATCTTATACAAGAGCCGTAGACTGGTGGGGGCTTGGTGTACTCATATACGAAATGCTGGTTGGAGAGGTAAGCAGTGGTCAGTGACATATCCTAGGTAGAAAAGAAGACTTGCAACATCTCATATGCTTAACACCATCTTACTCTGGATATCTGCAGCCCAGGAAAAGGGGAAAACTTGGTTCTTGGCTTCATATTTATTCATAGTTTACCACAGCTGCCTCTAGAATGCTTCTGATGCCTGCTACTGTCTTTGCATGGGACACCAGAGTAAAGCAAGACCCAGCATATGCTAGAGCATATCAGTGTGCAAAAGCCTTCATCAGAAATCAAGTCCAAAATTAACACTAGCTATCCCCAAATTAAAAAGGCAACATTTAAAACAAAAAACTCCAAAAGTGTTCTTTTCTGTCTTTTGCAAATTGTATTTCTTAACATTTCAAGTGAACTTTGTGGAGAGAACAAATCTATACCTAGAAATTCTTGTCACTTTTAAGAGTAAGGTGTCCTAAATATGGAAAATTATAGAATCCTAATACCCTATCATGTCATAACTTGTATATTCTAACGTTGGGTAGATGAACTTTGCGTTTTGGGTTTCTTGGGAGTTCTTCAAGAATTAACCAAGTAATACCTTTATGCTGCGCTTCTCCCCTACACAGAGCAGTAACTGAGGTTATACTGGATTCCATGTGCCCATCACTTGGCATCAGTCACCAAAATCAAGTGGAAAAGCTTTCACTGTATAGAAACTTAGTGTGGGCCTGGATTACTGTTCTTTAAAAACCACCTAACTTTGTGTTAATCCTCCCAGACCTTGAAGAGCATGTTGGCTCCTAGATCTACTAGAGTTGCTTTCTAGAATCTGCCTTAAAGATCTAGTCATAAGTGTTGCTCATGGCTAGATTCTGATGGGCTCCTTTTTTTTTTTTTAAACTCTTACCTTCTGTCTTAGAATCAACACTAAGTTGATTCCAAAGCAGAAGAGGGATGAGAGCTAGGCAATTGAGGTTAAATGACTTGTCCAGGGTCACACAGCCAGGAAGTGTCAGGTTGCATTTGAACCCAGAACCTCCTATTTCTAGGCCTAGTTCTCCATTCACTGAGCCTCCAATGGACTTTAAATTTTTTTGAAATGCTATTGTGTTAAGTTGATATTTAACATAATTTTCTTAGATACTTTATTTGGTCTGTAATCTTATCAATGTGGATTCCCTTCAGCATTGTAGAGCCAGCTTGTTATGCTTTCTCAGTCTATACAGTTTCTTGGCAATGATCTCCCATAACTTCCACAGATAGTTTACTCAGCATGTGAGACTTATCTCCTATTTCTCCTCACATTGTGTGTATTCCAGTAGAGTGTGCTGGCTGTCCTGCAGTTATCCCTTACTATCACTACATGACTCATGCCCTTCCTTTTCTGGGCTTAAATATCTTTAATTGCATCTTTTATACCAAAGGTGTCAAACCTGCAGCCCTCAGGCCTCATTGTGGCCTGCAACATTCCTGAGTACAGCCAGAACCAGATTCAAATGTAATTGGGAAATATTTGGCCAAATAAAAATGCAATAAAGTATAAATAATGTTAATATGTGGTTTTCTAAATTAATCTATGACCAGCAGGGATCCTTATATACAAATTTGGGACCCCATTTCTATTTTGAGTTTGACACCACTGCTTCCTACCTCTCCTACTCTTCCATTTTCCTTTGAGTAACTCACATCTTTAATTCTTTGGAAATGATATTAGTTCGTGACCATATAGGTCATCAGTAAATATATCAGTATTAAAGGAAGGGGGTCTTTGTTTCAGGGAAAAGATTGAAATGATTTCAAAATTTGATGAATTTTTGGAAATGACCAAATAAAATAATGTTTTAAAAAATTTGATGAATTTCTGAAATGCAGTCCATACTTTCCCTTCCTAATCAATCATTTCTCCATTCTTATGTACTAATAAATAGACCATTAAATACTAGGGCTGTCCAGCCTATTACTTTTTATCCAGGCAGTAGTCATTCTTCATTTTCTTGGGAGTGGGTATGAGTAGTCAATCAGTTAATATTTACTAATTGCCCCCTATGTGGTAGGCACTGCACTAAGTCCTAGGGACTCTGGAAAAGGAAGAAGATAGCCCTTGCTCTCAAGGCACTCCTCATCTAATGGGAGGGTTAGGGAAAACTGTAAAAGAAGGGCTTGAAGGAAGAATTTAAAGGTAGTCAAGGTGGGGTCACTGGTGGGAATAGAGGAGGAAGAACATTCCCGATCAGGGAGGGTGGTGAGTGAGAGAGCAAGGAGTCGGGGTGACTCACAAGACTGAGGGCCTGGGAGAAGGACAATGCCTGGTGTGGTAATAGGAAGAGGTGTCTGTGCAGAATTTCTGAAAGGTAGTTGGAGAAGGGAGGTTGGAGGTCAGCAGAGGTCAGGACAGGGAAGGTAGAAGCAAGAATTGCCAGCATAGAACTCTTGAGTGATTATAGTCTCTGTTCGCATTCCAGGGCTTACTTTAGATCAGTAAACATTTATTATCTACAGTGTGCAAGGTCAGAAAATCTAAATTTCCTGCCCTCGAGTTTCCATTCTATCAAGGAGATATGTTTACACAAGTAAATACTGTACAATTCCTTTGATAAGCAAATATAGTACAAATCATATAGAAGATCATTTTTAGAAGGAGAGGGTGCCAGTAACTGGGGCAGGTAGAGGGGCAGGAAGAAATGAGGAAAAGCCTTTTGTAGGAAGTGGCACTTATGTGCTTTGAAAGAAGGTAGGGAGTGTGCAAGGGGGAACTGGGAAGTGAATTAAAGGCAGCAGGCCCAGAGGGGAGATTGGAAGGTCTTCTCTGGAGAATAGCTAGAGTCATGTGTCAGTTCAGAGAGAGTGGAAAATGTGTGGAGGGAAGTAATAAGAAATAATGAGGGACACGTAAATGGGACCCAGATTGTGGAGAGTTTTAAATTTACCAGGCTGAGAAGTCTATATTTCATCCTAAAGGCCATTGCGGATGGGTGACAGGGTCAGAACTATAAGAATATCAGTTTGAAATTTAAGTCCAGGAGAGGAGAGGCCTCATTTCTTAGCATAGTGCCTGGCATATGGTAACTACTTCATAAATGCTTCTTGACTGACTCCTTAATTGAGAATGTAGAGGCCCTGCATCCCCTACTCCAAACTCTTCATCCTCCATTCTCTTTTCTTTTTGTTCCTGTCTCAGCAAAAAAGCCTTTTCCTTTTTAAGTTTAACCCTTCCAAGTATACTCTTCCAAATTGGGAAGGAGCACACTCAAAAGCCAGCTGCAGCTTTGTGGCTCTAACCTCAGCAGGATAGCCCAAGATCAGAGGAGTGGATAGAGTGCTGAGCCTGAAGTCAGGAAATTTTAAAGTTTAAACCTGGCCTCAGATACTATCCATGTGGCACTGGGCAAGTCACTTATCCTGTTTGCTTCAGTTTTTAGAACTGCAAAATGGGGATAACATTAGCACCCACCTCCCAAGAATGTTTTAAGGATCTAACAAGATAATATTTTCAAAAGGCATAGCACATAGTAGGCATTTACTAGGTCTTGTTAAACAAACCTGTTACAAATATGTATTCAAGCAAAACAAAATTTTATTAGCCATATCTCCCACCCAATCCCCCACCCCCACCCAAATGCTTCTGTTCTATTCCGAATCCATAATTATCTTGAAGTAAATCGCATAGCATGAGGTCCTCTGGAATTAGGGTTTGGGTTGACCAGAGTTTCTAAGTCTTTCAAAAGTTGTTTATATCTTCAAAGTAGTATTTACAGTTATATTTACTTTATGTATGTCTTATAAACTATTCTCCTGATTCTGCTCATTTCACTCTGCATTAGTTAATATGAGTCTACCCAGGTTTGTTTGTTTTTTTTTAAGCCTTCCCCTTCATCATTTCCTTTAAAACAATAGCATTCCAACATATACCTTCATTGGTTTCAGCCATTCTACACTTGATAGGCATCCTCTCAGTTTCCAATTCTTTGACACCAAGAAAAGAGTTTTTTGTTTTCATTTTGAGATTTCTTTGAGAAAGTGACTAGTGGATTCTTTCCACTTTGTCCTCCAGTTCTAAGAGAATCTGAGCAGTTTTCTTTTAAGAGTTTTTGAAAAAAGATATCTTAAGTTCTTTCTTTTGGTCATAGTTGTTCAGATAATCCAGTGATTCTTAAAAATTTCCCCCCCTTTGGATTCCAGGTCAGTGGTTTCTGTTATGAGATAGCGTATGTTTTCGTTTTTTCAGTCTTTTGATTTTATTTTAATATTTTTTGTTATTTTATAGAGATAGTCATTAGTTTCTGTTTGGTCCATTTTAGTTTTCAGGGCATTTGTTTCTTAAGTAAGGTATACTTCTTTTACCAAGCTATTCCCCTTCTCATGCTTTCACAGCTCTCATTTCTTTTTCAAATTTTTTCCTTTAGCATTCCAACTTATAAAAAATCTTTTTAACTTTTTTTTAACTCTTCATCTCTTTCAGAAATTCTAATTGAACTTGTACCCATACTGTGTTTCCTGTGAGGCTTTCCTTATAGATTATTTTAAATCCTTCCAGGTTTGTGTCTCAAGGGTCACTGTCTCCTTTTTATGATGGGATTCTTTTAGTGTTTATTCATTAATCTTCCAGCTCTCTTTCTGGTGTTAAATTTTATATAAGGTCCAGGCTCTACACAATTCTCAAGTGAATGTCTGGGCTGGTCCTGATGTTGATTTCTTATAGTATTGATTATTATTTATTATTCTTATATCTCAGAGACAGCCCAGGCTGGGAATCTGTAAGTTTTCCCAAAGTGATCTGGTCCAGGGCAAAATCTGATCTCTGACCAACACACCTGTAGGTTTCCTGTGGTTGGAGTTCTGATGGGCTGCAGCCATATCCAACCCCTATCAGTCAGCTACCTGGGTCCAAAGGGACAGAAGTTCAAGCTTTCTTTTTTCTTTCTTGGGCTATCCTGCTGAGGTCAGAGCCACAAAGCTGCAGCTGACTTTTGAGTGTACTCCTTCCTTACCTGTAACCACTGCTCATCCTGGATCACAGCCCCAGATACAAGGTCCCTTTTTAGTTTGCCATGGATCCATGTCCCAGAGCTTCTGCCTGCACCTCTTCCTGCACCTTGTATGAAATCAGTCTTCTCTGGGGTCTAGAATCTCCTTGTCCTTTAATCCTTATATACTATTCTTGTGCTATAATACTTCACAAGGCTGTTCCTGGATAGACCCCATCCCCAGTGTCCACAGACCTCTCTGTCTGTCTTCCTTTGAAAGTCTAGACTAGAAAAATATCTCATTTTGATTTTTCCCCTTCCAGCTGAAGATTCAATTTGGTATGTTTTCTAGATCTCTTTGGAAGTTGGTGGAAGAGAATAGAAAAAGCTCAACTATACTTCTAGCCATTCTGTCTCCTTGCCTCTATCTCCTGTTTTGTTCTGTTTTGTTTTTTTTACAAATTAGAGTATCCTTCAAGACCCTCAAAATTGTCATTTCTAACAGAAGTGTCTTTTATCTTGGGTCCAGTCCATTTGCTTTCCCCAACTTTGTTTTCTTCATGCAATATATGAGGAATTATGGTGTTAGAAGCCAAATTTAATTGTTCAACTACCAGTGATGGAAAAAAGTTTTGTTATGAAAGGATCCTTTCCTTTTTGCAACTGTCTATTGTCCTCAATTGTAAAATGGAAACAATATTAACACCTACCTCAAGGTTGTTGTGAGGATCAAACTAGGTAACATCTGTAAAAATTGCTTAACACTGCCTCTGGATCAGAAAGCAGACACTTAAAAATTACTATTCCATTCCTTTCCTTCTCCAGGTTTTGATGCCCTCAGAATGATTTGGCTCATGTGGGCCTTATTCAACAATCTTTTTATAAACCTGAATATTGTTTTTTCTAACTCTTCTAATCTTTTATAAATAATATTTCTCATTGCCCTTCTTTTTGACCTTTAATTAGTCTCTGCAAAGTTTTAGAAACTTAAAACCAATTGGGGGAATTGCCAATAATTTTTTTATCACATTTTGTTCAATTTTCATTCATCTGTCTAGAGGTAATTAACAAATATGGTCTCCTCTGAGATACTGCGGGAGAAGCTATGGTCATTTGATTCTTTCTCCCTTGCTGTTTCAGAGTGACTCTAGGGTCTCATAGTGGTCAGGCTAGGAAGTTACTACTGGAAGGAAATGCCTCTAAATCATGAGTTACACATCTAGCTCTTAATCACCTGTGAACTGATATTTGCTATTCACTTTCACACTATCTTTTTTTTTCCATTTTGTTACTCATTAACACTTCTAGAAGAAGGTAGTTAAGGAAAAGTATCTGAAATTATTTCATAGTGGTCATTAAAAAAATCAGTCACATTTTTGTAGCTCTGATGAAAAATGAAGGTTAAAACTATTTGCTAAAAATGAATTTCCAACATTCAGTTTATTTATGCTTTCCTTATACACATACACACTATTTCAAATACTATCCAACCAATTTAGCATATACATATTTTGTCTAGGCTTCCTTACAATAGATGGAAAGATGTGCCATATCTCTTTCTTTTCCCCAAGTCAAATGGGAATGAAGGTGCCAGACTTGGAGTTTTGTCTGATTAAACTAAGCAACTTGCCCCAAATCTTGGAATCTTAAGAGTTGGAAAGGACTTTGACAGCTATCTAGTTTACCCATACCTGAAAGAGATTCAGCAAGTAGATATCTGGATTCCACTTGAAGGCCTGAGGCAGGAGATGCCTCTGCCTCTTCTTGAGGCATCTCATTCCACTTTTGAACCTTCCTTACTATTAGGAAGTTTTTCCTCTCATCAAGCCTAAACTTCTGTCCTGAAACTAAGAGGAAAAGTCTTAATTCTTCTCCCACATGATTCTCCCACAGCTCTTTACTTGAAGACAGCTCTCATCTGAGGCTTGTCTTCTCTAGTCTACATATCCCCAATCTCTTAGCCAACCCTTAATGTGAAATGGTTGGAAGAAAGCGTGGTAGAGGAGAGTTATTAGTCTGCAGACCAAAATGAGAAT